>NC_047027.1:35493584-35734469 GCF_902652985.1 Pecten maximus | reverse complement strand
CTGGGTGAGTAATGTTGGTTACAGTGGGTTTTGATGAGCTTGGCCTTTGACATTTACCTCTTTGACAAAGGTTTGTTAGTTTCTGCATTTAGGTCAGTTCTAGCCTGTGGTCATGTGACTAGGCCTATAGTCGTGTGATGTCACAGGCTCGTATGTCTCAATGAGTAGTATTGGTTACATTGGGATTCAATGACATTGACCTTTGAACATGTAAATGGTCCTAATCATGATGTTTAATATATATGAAATATCACCATATTTGATAAATGATCTAAACCGATCCACATCCATCTATAATACATACAATCTGCGGAATTATATTCCTGTAGAGACGTCCAACAACGAGAAGAGCTGCAGCAATTAGATGTACCAACAGAATCCATTCCTGGCTTACAACTCCTAATGGAATAGTAAGTACATGTATACTGTAGTATTAACAATTTTGGTAATGATAAAATTTTATTGTTGGATCTCTAAAATGACTTGAACATTCATTTTGATGTATCGACCAAGTGTTGTTACTTGTAACAAGAGGACCATGGGCCTACAAATTGGCATGTTATTGATATGCCAAATATCTGAAAATGTCAATTTACCCCAAAACCGCAAATATTTTGTATACACATATGTATTAAAAAGTTGTACATGGCAAGTAGTGCGGACAATATTTTTGCAAACTTTCAAGGTCCCTGGTAAAGGTCAATGTCCCAGATGTGACTGCATTTCATGGCAGTATGCCACAAATCCTAAAAATGGTGATTTTCTCAAAAACCTCCATTATAATTTTAGCTTGCTCCAGTCACCAATGGTATTAGTTATAATTGGACCCACTGTGCTAATGATAATTCAAGGGCCTTACTCCTTCAACTTCCATATTGGTCGCTTCCATATTGAACCACCCAAGCATTGTTTACAAGAATTTGATTATTTCTTTTTAGGAATCTCATCATAACATTAACACAATTAGAAACACTCATTAACCGACATGTAATCACTCGGATGAATATACATAGCCCGTCAATTTGGGATACAACAGTGAGGAAATTGACGAGTGGAACATTCAAGCCAGAAAATGACTTACTCATCAAATTTTCTGATGAATTTGGAACGTCTGAGGAAGGAATTGACCAAGGAGGCCCAAAGAGGGAATATTTCTGTCTTGTTATGGAGCATTTGCTCAATTCCCACTTATTTGAAGGACCTCCAAATTCGAGAAGTATCTCTATGAATAAAGCAGGTAAGTGCTGGTGACTTTTGAACCAAAACCCCATGAACTTAGATAAATGTTAACATAATTTGGACTGTCACGATTACCAGGGTACTATTCGGGGTTTGGCTGTAACTGGTTACAAAAATGAATAATAAGGTATCACATGTGCCAAATATATGCAATTTTATGTTTACCCTGTTCTTTACCCTTACCACCCATGACTTTGCACTAATAAACCTCGCATAAGTCCCTACAACTTTCACATGTATATGCCTAGTGCTCAATGAGTAGGAATTGAAAATCTGCTTTACTGTTTTCGACCGGGTGATCAAAATACGACCAATAGATCGTTTACTGGAATTACCCTTACAAGCGGACCATTATCTCTTTGACAACGTTTTGGAACTCCATGCATGTTCTTAATTTCATCTTGTGACAACAACCATTTTTGGCTGCTGGGAGATTGATCGCACTGTCAATTTTTCATGGAGGTCCTGCACCACATTGTTTCTCTCCCCTCTTGGTCCATGCCTTGCAGTTTGGACCTAAAGAAACCAAGGTTAAATGGTCAGACCTTCCGGATGGGGAACTAAAAGAAGACTTGAAGGAGGTATGCATATAGAAATTGAGAATGTACAATGGTCCCAAGGTTGAAGATTTTGTCATCACGCAGAGTCTGTCGTCCCTCCGTCTGTCATCCACAATTTTTTCCTGTAGGCGACGAACAACTGGGCAGATTTCAACCAAACTTGACAGGAAGCATCCCCATGGGAAGCCGCTTCAAGTTTGGGGTTATCTCCTTTGGGGCCCCATGAGAAGCGTGTGCATGTCCATTGTGGAGGGTATTTTCAACTGTTCTATAAATAGATACTGATAAGAAATAAGCCAAGCCCTTTCAATTGACATCACACATATCGGTAGTTCCTACAGCAGCTGGGGCTTTAAACCATTCTCATGAAATTTTTTAGTAATTATTCTCTAATTTTACGTGAATTTAACATTAAACGTTATAAATTTATAATGTTATATTTTTAATGCATTTCATTCTTTCAGAAAATCATCTTTTTAGAATAATCAAATTTATTTTACATCCAGTACCAGGTAACCATCAGTCATGTTTTATACAATATTTGTAATATATTAGAAAATGAAATTTTTAACGTGAATTTCATGTTAAAGTGTGTGACAAATTTGTTATAAAAAAAAATTGTTTATTTATTACATTACAGTAAAGAAAACAACTTTGATGGTTACCTGGTATATCTATGAAATACATTTGCTTAAATATTTGGAGTAATAAAAAGGATCTTTTCAGAAAAATAATTCTATTTAAAATTTAACATGAATCTAACGTTTTAACGTGAATTAACCGTTAATCTGCTGGTTTAACATTAAATTTACGTTAAGAATATTTGCCTGTGTAGTCCCATTTGCATCTTTTTTTCTACAGCTACTAAAGGCACGGACAGAAACAGCTAGGAGTCGGGCCTTGGGAAAATTGGAACATTTCTTTACCTATGCTGGAATCCCATTTTACAATTGTTCCACCCAGGAATCTGTGGAACAGCTTGTTAAAACAGCCTCACATTCATACATGTTTGATCGGACTAGCGAGGCATTTAGACAGTGAGTACATGTATCTATATTGTCACATGTACAAAAACAGAAATATATAGAACCCCCAGTAAATGGACAAATATTTAATAATACTTAGCAATTATTACAGCATAATTTCTAGAATATATTTAAAGAGAATAGAAATGGGACTATGAAATATGCAAACAAGTGGTAGGCCGATCATTGGGTATAATCGGTTAACGACTTGTTGGACCATTCTGATATCGATGAAGTGGGGGATAACATAGGCAATTTAAGACCATTATTCCTCTTCAAATCTGTGAAAAGGACCCAGGATAATTTTGAGGACCTATTTCAATATCAGCTCGATGAGCCAGGATCAAATTCCCGGGTGAACCAAGCCCAGTGCATTGCTTTTTGGAGGGATTATTTGGAGGAGGTAGAAGGTAAGAGTTGGCTGAACATAAAATGCACTTTTGACTTATGGTATATAACATTAGATTTCATTGGAGCATACCCGAACGTTTTATAATCTTGGGCACTGATCGAAAACCAAATTGAATATCAGTGACAGTAAGTAAAAAGTATGCTAAGGCAATTAAGAAATGTAATTCCTCTGTGATTGTGAGGGATTTTTCCTTTGGTACCAAAAATTAACATAACATGCTCATGCTTCATTTTATATGATAATTATTACCTTATGAACAATGTGACCTAGTTATAATTCTATGAAAATTGTTCATAAAATTAACTTGGATTGTGCTTATGCATATAATGCATGAAATCACCTTCCTGTCTCAAACTCGGGAGCTTCCTGGTTAGAAATTTGCCAATTATGGACTCAATTTGGAAATAAACAGTAACAAACACTTGGCATATATAAAGCTAAACACTAGAACCATCCATTTTCCCCCTTTCTTTGATTGATTCTGTTTGCGTAATGGTAATTAATGCATGTTTTGTAAAAATTTGCTATATTTCTTATTTCAGAAGAAACTGTGGCGCTAAAGTTCAGTCAGATTCTCCAGTTTTGTACTGGAGCAAAAGAGGTGCCACCATTGGGATTCAGTCCACAACCAACAATTGCTTTTTGGGACGAAAAGTACCCGAAAGCCAATACATGTGCAAATACACTGGTTTTACCCACTACATCCAAGAGGTATAAGGAATTTGTGGGGAACATTGAATTTGGCATTTTGAACGCTCAGGGTTTCCTCATTGAGTGAAAGATGTATATAGGTATACAGCATTTTTAGCCCACCATCAACAGATGGTGGGCTATTCAAATCACTCTGCGTCAATGGTCCGTCCTTCTTCTGTCCGTAAACAGTTCTTGTTACCGCTACTTCTCGGAACGTACTGAAGGTTTCTTTTGAAAGGAGGTGGTGCATGGTGGCCCATGGCCGAATCCTATTTTATAAATGATATTATGATAGACTTTCACCAAATACATGTCATTTTAGACACTAAAACGAAATGAAATTTAATTTTAGTGTCACGGAGCGTGATGATTCATATACAAAATTAAACCTTAAACAAATGGGGTGAATTTGTTTCACAAATAGGAAATAAAATGTGTTCCATAATAATTAGTGGTGAAAACATTAGCTTCTTATGCAGTTTGATGTGGAAATAATGAAATCACCAAAAAAAGAATATATACATTGAGGAATGGAAATTAATTCCTCCCACATAATCTGGGATATTATGCTTTTGACAAAAATATGTTTCCGGGAAAAAAAATCGCCATGGGCCGATTTAGCCCTTCTATGCACCACCTCCTTTGACATGAGGTCTAGTATTGCATATTACATTTTTGGAGAGATCAGAATCCAACATGGCCGAAAGCTGATCTCTGAGATATCTTGTTTGTTTATTGTTTATGATGCTAGTCAATTTGTTGGCAAACTCCTTATGAGTTTATAGCTGTAATATATTTTTGTTTATTGATGGTTTTAGTCAAGTTGTTGCCAAACTCCTTACGAGTTTATTCTAGTCAAGTTGTTGCCAACTAGAGTTTATTCTAGTCAAGTTGTTGCCAAACTCATTACGAGTTTATTCTAGTCAAGTTGTTGCCAAACTTATTACGAGTTTATTCTAGTCAAGTTGTTGCCAAACTCCTTCGAGTCTATTCTAGTCAAGTTGTTGCCAAACTCCTTACGAGTCTATTCTAGTCAAGTTGTTGCCAAACTCCTTACGAGTTTATTCTAGTGAAGTTGTTGCCAAACTCCTTACAAGTTTATACATTGTAGCTGCAATATATTTTTGTTTATTATTGATGAATCAATTTTGTTGGCAAACTCCTTTCAAATTTATAGCTGTCTTGTATATATGTTCATTTAATCAAGAATTTGTATGTACACTCCTTTAATGCAATGGCACTTTTTCCAGTCAAATGCATTGGTTAAAAGTCATGTCAGAGTTGTTCTAGTCAATGTATTTCTTAAATGTTGTTTAAATATACTGAAATGTATTTGGAGATTTAAATTATATGCAATGGCACTTGTTAAACTGAAATCACTACTCAAATGCATTTGGTTACAACTAAAAGTCATGTCACATTTGTTTTACATTTGTAGTCCATGTATTTCTTCAATGTTTCAAATGCAAAGTCATGTCACGGTTGGTGTATTTCTTAAATGTTTAAAAAATTAAATGCAATGGGACCTGTAAAACTGATTTCTTTGTTTTTCATAACCATGCTCCACCATGATATTGGAGGGTATCAAGTGTTTGCCCTGTCCAATGTCCATCTCTGTCATTAAGATAGGAATACAGTATAACTACATGTGATGTTTATGTCCCAAAGATGTTTTTTCTATTTGTTATACTGGTAATTATGAACTGTTATGTAGCAAATTAAGGTCCTTTTGGCTTTGTTAAATAAAGTTATCAAACAGAAAACTTGAATTTACCACTTTAAATTACAATAACCACTATCAAAAGTTTATATTTTATTAAGTGACTTTCATATTTTACATCATTATCATATACAATCCTACTTTAATCCATCCCTTAAGCTACCCTTGTACCAAGTTTCATTCAAATTGGTCACAGCGAAAGAGCTACTTTGAAAACTTGTGTTTTGTTGATTCCATGACTCTGACTGTCACTCAATGGATGTTAGGGATAATGGATGTTATTTTCTTCAAAGTAACTAAGACAACATCGATAACGTAGAATCGGAATAGGTTGAGGACGTACATTCAACATCGACACCAGACACTGTGTCTGTTCTGTGCTCAACACTGTGTCCTCTGTCTCAGCATCAGTTGTGAATTCTGCCGGATCAAGCCCATAGCCTCTAATCCTGTCTTCAAAGGTATCTGCTAGAGAATTGCCATACAAATTCTGAACAGCTCTACTTGAATCATTGACATTATCAAGGACACCATTCAACCAAAGTTGATTAGGAGACAGATTGTTGGCTGTTGAGATCTTGTGATTGTTCCAACCTCTTTTGAAGGTGTTTAAGCTGTCATTTATATCTGGCACAAAGGCAAACTTCAAAGCAAGCAGGTGCAAGGTGTTGTCTATGTCTAGTTCTCCTTGGTCTTCCATGCTATAAAACTGGTTATAGTATTTTTCTATCACTTGAGTAAAGACATCTCGCCATAGTCTTTCTATGCGCTGGTTATGCACAGATCTACCAGTTATATGGCTGTATCTGTTTGCTCCGTTGAACAGGTTCATGAAGAGAGCAATCATTAAATTTTCACCTCCAAAATCAGATCTTACTCTTGATGGTACACCACACTTCTGACAGGCCTTGACAAAATGCCTCAATACTGTCTTTGCTTTGTTGTTGGTGTCTGCACTAAGAAACACAATCAAACGGCTATAACCATCAATGCCTCCATGTGTTGATATTCCCCATCTGAAATGTAGGAAATATTGAGTTATTTCAAATGATATATCCCATATACTAGTAAATAATGTATCATGGGGATGTAACATAGACAGAAAAATCTCTATCCGACGGTAAGATTTTTGCAGTTCAAACTGAGGGTTTCCCGAAGTAACAAGAGGCCCATGGGCCTTAACGGTCACCTGAGATTTGAAATATTTCAGTTAATTTAATTGACCATTTTTGGCCCCACCCATCAGCCCCTAGGGGTCAGTCAGTGCCAACATGTGCATGCCAGCAAACTGTCATCCCATGCTGATAATGTTAACCACGTAAGAATGAATTCCAATCGAAATCAAACAAACTACAGTCAAAAATGTGATTTCCCTTTATAAACTATAGTAAAGTTTACCCCCTCCCCAGAGGCAAACGTGAGACCCCTGGGTCATGAAATTCGCATGAGGACGACAAAAGGGGATTAGAATAGGTCACCTGAGACTAGATTGATTTCTGTCTACGTTACACCCCGCCCCAATAATAGATTATTTTTCTCCTACACTTCACAGAAACTTGAAAATAACACGTTTTTCATTGGAACTATTGAGTATTTCATATGCAACTTGCCTATGGAATGCATTAACAAAGACGTCGTCTGATTGTCTGTGTGACATTATCCGATTGTTTCTTTGACGTTATTGCGCGAGTGAACTGTCTTTACCCCAGGGGGTGCAAGATAGATTTATCTTTTTATGGGTAATCATTGTTTTTCATGACCAAGTCTGGGAGAAATATTGGCCCCCACCATCACTGCACCTAATCTTTGACAGAATTCATTGTTTTCTGTACGATTAATGCCAAACATCTCCTGTGTACACTTTGGTCTCAGTCTCTGGTTTTCAGGAGGTGCGATGTATGCGAGTAGCTATATCTGACCTTAATTAAAAGATATTACCTGATCAACTTCATATGTCCGTCAACATGCCACAAGGAGTTGCTCATCTTGACTTGGTAATGTCGTCTGGACACAGTCCTTGCAAAACGTTGAGCCACAGGTATGGGATTCACCCTTTCTATGCTCTTGCGAAGATGCTGTCTTTGAACTAGAGTACCTTTTGCCTGAATTATTCCACTCATCATCTAAAGAAATAAAGACAGTACAGAAGATTAGATTATATAACCCTCTCATATGTACCTATGACAGATAGGGCTATTCCACCCGACGGGGTGACAAAATGGGGTAAAATCTGAGGCTTGCCGAGTATTTAACCCCATTTTGTCAACTCCGAGGGTGGAATAGCCCTGTCTTTCATAGATGCAACTGTATCTTTCTGTCCACAAAGTAATTAAACACATAAAAATCAAACAGTCGAATGAATATCATGTCAATTTAGTACAGAATATCACACCTGCCCTACTGTCAAAATGCCAAGACATTGAAAGTATTTATTAGGATAATGTATTGTTCCTTATAAATAACAATACTTACAACTGATCCTGCATTTGGAAAGGATGTCTGTGTTTGAGCTACAACACTATCAAGAGCATCGTCTATTATATTGGAATATTTATCCCTTTGATGAAGACCACAAGCATACAACCGTTTGTAAACAACTTTAGCAGAACATCCAAAGTGCTGAGCCATCTGTTTAGCCGTATAATTCATATTATGAAGCATTTTAAGTTGGTCTTCTTCTATAACAACCTTTGGTCTTCCCCGCATTCCTGTAAAACAAATATGACTGAATACATTGTACATACTCAAAACCGATGAAATGGAATGACTCTCATTTTCAGCCTGGTATGAAATAAATGTACAAAATTTGGCTACTTTCTGAAGGAGAATAATTCATGCAGGATATTTACACAAGATACTAATTAAGTTTGACAAGGACGATAAATACCAAAGGGTTTGGACTGTTTATTACATCATTATGTATGAATTCATCAAGGCAAGGAAACTGGTAGAACAAGAGGCCCAGATGGGCCAGTATCGCTCACCTGGTTTCATGAGTTATGTAACAAGAATGATGCTTGAGTATATTTGTCGCTGGTATTGCTATGTCAATATATATCATAAGCATTTTATATGGGTACATGTACATTGGTTTTATTTTAATACTGAAAATTCCAAAAAGTGCATTAATCCATGAAATGATATTGACTTTTGGCGCGACCTCGTAGGGATGCTACCACACAAATGTGATATCCATTGCTTAGTTTCAGAAAAGAACTTGTTTAGACCAATTGACCCCTTTTGACCCTGACCTCTGCCCCCTTGGGGGTCAGCTCCTTCCTTTATGCAATATTGAATCCCTACCCCAATAGGATGCTACCAGTCAAACCATTGCTAAGTTTCAGAGAATAAGTTGTTTAAATCAATTTGGCCAAATTGACCCCTTTAGGCCCAACCCCAGAGGCCCCCAAGGGGTCAGCTCCATCACCCATAGGGATGCTTCTGATCAAATTTGTTCATATTCTGATCAGCGGTTATGAAGAAGAAGACAAATATGTTAATTGTTGACGGACGGACGACGGACGCCACGGTAGACTATATGTTAAATATAAACAATGCGCATTGGGTAGTTAGCATTGAATGTATCAGCAATTCGCAAAATTTAAGCATTGGCTTTCCATAGGAATTTGATTAGATGGGAAGTAAATAAAAATGACACTGAGGGGATTTGAGGTAGATTTATTATTAAGATCACTTATTGATTTGGCTATTTGCCACCATTTTCTTGGAGTATTTTTATTTAATAGAGAATTTTGCATCTTTGTCAAATAATCAGATTTTGCTTCACGGATTAAGTCAATAACTTCATTACGAGAGTTTCTGAACTTAAGCCAATCACTTTCCTTGTTAGTGTTTCTAGCTCTTTTATGAATTCTACTTTTCTTTCTAATCTATTTCTAATCAAGCTATTCATCCAAGGTTTGTCATTTGGGGGTATTCTTATCTTTTTTGAAGGAATGTGAGTTTCAGTTAATGTTCTGATATTGTTTAATATTTTATCATTAATTACATCTACATCATTATCGTTTCCAATTATTGTTTCCCAATCTAAGGAAGAACATTAGGTCCCAATTTGCTTCATTATATTTATAGATAATTCTTTCAAAGGACCGTTCTTTAAATATTTTAAAACATAGATGAAGAACTTAACATAAAATATATCAATACATGTTGAGTATGTACTAGTAATTCTGGTTGGTGATTGATTAACATTATCAAGTTGATATTTAGTAAGAATTCTAGAGATATAACATTTTGGTAGTATGTTAAGCATGTGTTGGTTAATGTCGCCGGTTATTATTAAATTGGTGTTTGTATTGGTTAGGTTGTCTAAAAGATTATAAAATTTCTGCCAATATTCTCCATGTTCCATTTGCGGAGAAGTTCGCTGTGTTTGGGATGCTGGTGGCAATCATTTCAGGAAGTTCGACTCGAGTCGACTCTTTTGACGACTCCTCGACTGATGCTGGTAGAATCTATCGGATCGCCGATTTCCGTATCTATGCCGTAAACCACGCACATGTCGTAAAGTTTAAAAACAACGTCCAATTCGTAAAACATACTGGTTTTTATTAGATAATTTTCCGATGTGCATGCTTAAAAGGTAGACATTGTTACAATATTGTTAATTTATTTTCAGTTTTTCAATTCTTGACTTCAAGCATCAGAGCCATACCACTGACGACAACTGACACGATTTTTGTTTCATTGGTTGCGCACAACAGATGCGCGGAACGTGTGGCCATCCTAAGAGGTCATCTTCACAAACTCCATTTTTCTTCCTATGATAAACACATAATTAACTTATTAGTTAGCAGAGGTCCAGTGAGAGTAGAATCTATATACGTTGTTTTTTTTTAATTTCATTTCAAATGAATTCAGTTTCTAAACAACTTACCATTAGAGTCTCTCGACGGAGCAAATGAATGTTCACCATTCATCATTTCCGCTTTCATGCTTATCTGGTTTATAAGCGCTGTCAACGTTGATTCAACATTATCGAAGTTGTTTGCGCTCAGTTGACCTCTAATTAAACGAAGCGACCGCAATGAGTGCTTCAAGTCGCACAAAATCTTAGTGGTGTCCACATCATTAGTATTAAAACAACGCTGTGCAAGGATGATAATGTCTTGCACATTTTTCAAAATGTCGTCCTTTGCTCGATTTTCCATTTTGAATGACTATATATTCACTGCGACATGTTACACATGATGAAATTGGGGAGCATACAGTTTTCCAAATTTTTTAAGTGATATCACTCATTCGAATAGGTGATATCACTTAATGAAACGAATAGGTGATATCACCAATTCGAATAGGTGATATCACCAATTCGAATAGGTGATATCACTTTTAAAATTTCATAAGTGATATCACCTATTCGAATAGGTGATATCACTCATTCGAATAGGTGATATCACTTAATGAAACGAACAGATGATATCACCAATTCGAATAGGTGATATCACCAATTCGAATAGGTGATATCACCTATTCGAATAGGTGATATCACCTATTCGAATGAGTGATATCACCTATTCGAATTGGTGATATCACCTATTCGTTTCATTAAGTGATATCACCTATTCGAATGGGTGATATCACCTATTCGAATAGGTGATATCACGTATTTGAAAAATGAATTGGTGATATCACCTATTCGAATAGGTGATATCACTGATTGAATAGGTGATATCACCTATTCGAATAGGTGATATCACCAAATGGGAATAAATAGTAAAACGGCGCCCCATAGTTTTACCATACCTGATCAATTGAAATGCAAGAAAACTAACTAAAACACTAAAAAAACACAGGATGAAGCCTTCGTGTCAGGCATTGCAGATACAACACGGGATCTGTAAACAATGTGACGTCATCGAAATGTACAGGTTGCAACAATGTACAACAATACATATTTTACATGAATACACAAATCAGCAAGAGTACGCAACATTAACCAACATGCGTATGTACATTTAAGCTTTGATGTGTATAAATATAATTAAGCTGTAAATCACTAGTGTGATTAATTCGATTTTATTTTTAAACAATGATAAATATTATCAAACGAAAGATACATAAACGATAATATGACTAGAAACTGCTTTCGTGGGATCCGGATCCGGGCGGTCGTAATATCTGTGATTGACAATGTTCGTATCCGGAGTTCTGGTACACACATTTCAGAGCCTCACATTTCAGAGTGTGTATTTTAGGGCGTGTTTTTCTGAGTGTGTATTTCAGAGTGTGTATTTCAGAGTGTGTTTTTCTGAGTGTATATTTTAGAGTGTGTATTTCAGGGCGTGTTTTTCTGAGTGTGTATTTCAGGGCGTGTTTTTCTGAGTGTGTATTTCAGGGCGTGTTTTTCTGATTGGGCATTTAAGAGTGTGTATTTCAAAGGCGAAAGCCCATTAAGATAAGCATTTTCTATGAAAAAAATTTGTATGAAAAACCTTAGGTAAGCTGGTATTTAAATGGATTGTATACCTTATTGAATACGATGTGATCCGTTTCGTTTTTTGTTTTCAAGTCAAGCAATGTTACTAGATATATATAAATGATATATGCATTTAAAACATATTGACTGGTAATGTATCATTTTAAACAAATTCTAGAAAAACTATGATTTCAATAACATAAACCCTTACCCCTTTTAATCAAACTTCACGGAAGACGTAAGATCGTGATGGTGCGCTGACTAAATATAGAATAAAAAAAAGTGTTGTCGTTCACGCCGGGATTGTCCCTCGATGTCGTTTATACCGTTGTACAACAACAAAAAGCGCCATGTTTCTGTCCATAACTCCAGGTGTTGGCGAGTCAGAGTCCAGCTTTCAGTACAATGTATTGTAACTGCTTCATTGAATATTTACAGCTAAATCCAACACCTTCGTGGAAATAGAGTCGTTCTCCTTTGGTCATTGTCAAGTCGATACCAAGTCCGGCTGTAAAAGAATTGTTTGATATCTGTCAGTATATCAGCATATACAGTTACCATTTTTATTTTAATTGCACGTTAACATATATCGATTAAGGAAAACAACGACCCATTACGACATTGCTACTAATGCTCGTTATTTTGAAGGTGAAACGAATAACTATACCTAGATATTAATTTGAAGCTACAGGAAGAACCTTTGAAAGTGAAAGTTGTCATCAAAATCTAAGAAACCTAAGTTTGGATCTATACTCATCAAAGTGTAAGGAACCGAAACTTTGAAACTATAGAGATACATTTGTTTATTCTAAAAGACAAATATATTTTGCAAAAATATCTAGATTGCTCACATCGATTATTATTTGTATAAGTCGAATTAATATTTTAAACAGGGAAAAACATAATTTCCATCTTTGAATGATATATTGAACAACAGACCCCTAACTTTTGATATAAAAAATTAACCAAAACATATATGATATAGATATGAATGTGCATTCCATTTAGAACATTATTTTCGTAAAGTCTCTAAATAGTTCGCATTTAAGTAAATGGATATGTATAGGTTGAATTATGAAATTATTATTATTACACAAGGAAGAACTTGATTTCCATTTTAAAATGATGTATTTTGCAAAGGACAACTCAACTTTTGACAGAAACAGTTAAGCCAAAAACATATACACAAATGTATATGTATCGATAATACACCACTTACGTATCGGATATTTAACATCTTCCTTTGCTTCCAGGTAAGCTGTGACGTAGCTCATATGATGGGGATTTTGGTCAGAGATAAAATCCATCTCGTATGTGAACTTTTCGATGTCAATCTGGCTGTCTTCCTCTTTGTTCAGGCGAATGATGGCATATTCAATAAAGCGCTGAACTAACCCTATTATAGAACGTATGAAAGCATATTAAAAACGTCTGAAAGTACATTATCAGCTTCAATACAAATCTTGTAAAACATAAAACAAATCAGATATGAAATATTAATGTTAATATTCCAAAGTAATCTTGTGATTTCCATTGACAGAAAGAATCGGCATTCATCAATTATATCATCATTTGAATATGATAGAAGTTATATGATACAACCTATATGATAGTCAAGAGTGACGTTTCTATAACTACACTGTCACCTTCATCAGACCAATGACCAATGCGAGGCGTACTAGAACTGTCCTCACTTATAACTTCTATCATATTTCCTTTACCAACCTGAATAACATGTTCCAGAATATCGTCATTTAACTAATTCAACTAAATGCATGAAGAAATGTATCTATAATTCGTGCTAAAAACAGGAAAGCAATAGTTTTACTTTTTTCTGATGTAAAATGCGTGTTATATATATGTATATACATATGTATAGTACTTAGATAAGATATCAACTTTCTTTCCTTTTCATTTATATAAATCGTTATTTAATCAATGAACAGTGGTTTTAATGTTGTTATAGTCGATATGACAGCAAGATGTATGGTGGGCAAATGGCATGTGAACCCGTAAGGGTTACCATGCTACATTTGCCCACCATACATCTTGCTGCCATATCGACTATAACAACATTAAAATCACTGTTCAATACTTATATTTACATTATTTTACCATTTTGTCGACATTGAAAAAAAACTAAACCAACACAAAACAAAATCCCGCCTTTTTTAATGCTACATGACCCACTGGGTGTTATAGCCTGAGGCAATGGGTGTTATAGGCGTATGGTGGCAACTGCCTCTAAGCATTGTGTCAATGGGGAAATGCGAAGCAAATGTAAATATACTGCACTCACGTGAAAGAATGGGAATTACAACCATGTTTACTTTCTCTGTTATTATGTTATTGTCATTCATGTATTTATGCTACATTTATTTATTCTGCGACTTACTACACATATTTCTGGTCATTCGTGATATGTAGCTTCAAAACTTATTTTGGTGCATATATAAGATTCAGTCATTGTGATTTACGGTCAATAAGGTTACGTTCATCAATATAAATATTTATAGCATAAAAAACATGGTACTGTTGTCATTTTATATGAGTATAAAATGCATTCGTTACGTTTAATTCACTTCATTAAGATATAGTGAGAGTGCCCAATTTCTACGTAAAAATTACCACATACACGAGTTGTTTTCCATTTCATGCGTTTATTGTCCATCACAATTGGCATTTGTCCAAGCAAGGTAAAGATGGGAATTCACCATTTCATTCTTTTGTTATGATTCGATTTCAAAATTATGCATATATTGATCCGGAATCGATTATTCGCAAAGCTTGAATATTGGATCGTCAGCCGTCTGATCTTGAACTGACCAGTCACAAAGGCATTGTCTTTAAATTGACCGCTCAAACCCGAAGCACATGTCAATTATGTTCTGAATTACATTAGAAATATTAATAAAACTAACACTAAAACAGCATATACAAAATATTCAAGATCACGTGATTATCACATGATCCACGACTACCATATTAATGACTAAGCATTAGGAAACAGATAACTTATGTAAATACAAAATATGTACAATTCATCTTGTTACACACATTATTTTTACATTTGGCACCACAGTCTCCCATTCCCTCAGTGTTGATCTGGACTGATCTATGAGCGTATAGATGCCGTAAAGATCACATGACGATATTGTTACGTCATTTTGATGAACATCATAGAAATGCTTCGCTATGCACTACGAATTAATCAAACGCAGTGAGGATATTGATTGAGCAAACTATGAAGTCATTTTGGCGCTATGTTGAGCATTGTCACAAGATTGGTTATAATTCAATCACAGAAAGGAAGTTGATGTAAAAAAGCTTTTCTTTCAAATGAACATACAAGGAAATGGGTGAAAATAAAAATTTATTTAAGATTCTAACGGGCGCCATTCTATTTATCTGTCACTCAGCTTGCATTTATATTGACAATAAATACAAGCTAACAAGCGTTTAATTGTTAAATAGATCGAAGATACAGCGACAACATTTCATTTTCCATTCCGTTTTTTATGAACTTGGATGAAAATTCAATGTCGAATGGGGAGTTGTTTTAGAGATACAAAGCGATTTGAGCAATGATAACCAGGATCTCATGAAAATAAAAAATAGGCAATCCGTAGATCATAAAACAACGGCTATAATGCTATAAGATAAAGATTTGAACATACATTTAACAATGATATTTTCGATGGATGGTTATATATATTTTGAGAAATACCAATTCAAAGTTGATGTCGGTACAAGATCAATCACCGAATTACTAGTTTAACTAACATCTTCTTTTTTTTTAAAGGAGAGAAAAAAAAACATAAAAAAATACCTCCGTCGACATGGTAGGCTTTAAGATTAGCGTCTCTATCCTGTGTGATGTCAGCAGTAAACACTAGTCGGCATTTGTCTGGAAAAAGAGGGAACACAAATGTACCATATAATTACACCATACATCGATACATTAAGCATTGATGTAATTTTTTTCAGTTCCATTGGTGTCTGGAAAAATTTGCAAATTGTATGAATCTCCGTATATGATCTAACCCAATGACACAAAAAATAGATAAATTGATATAACATTTCGAATCAGTGCTTTATATATATCTGGTCAATATTTTATTCACCTAGTGGTTGATATATTACAATATTACTTAGATTATATTATTTTTTTCACAATTATGTATGAAATAGGTGTTAAAACCTGTTTGGAATAAACCACATTGATGTCAACCCCAAAAGTATCTACGGATGTTTAACTTCTAATCTTGTTAAACCAACTAAACGAGATATTACACAGATGAAAGTATTGCTATATTGCTTATTCATTTAGTCATGGTGGTATCAACAGTCTTGACAAAAATCGCCCTAAATCGAATGCATGATACCCGTACAAATTCCAAGCTGTCCTTTTAAATGTTTTTTATTTCTTTATAAATGTACTTGTTACAAACGTGGCGTTTCAAGAAACGTGTCCTAAAGTTTTCCCCAAATGTCGACAAGGCGGCCAAATAAAATACCGCCCTACAGTCAGTTGAAGGGCAATAAACGGCCTAACCATAGCTGTTATAACAGTAATTGTAGCAATATTTAATTCAGTGGTGCAACTAATTATAGATAACAATTAATTTTGAATCTAAAGATGTCAATACCTGTCATTATGGTGGAGACCATCCTGTGAGTATCCACCTGCTCGTCATACGGCAAATTAATCATACTGCCAATCCAAAGTATCAGTTTAGGGCATTCAATCTGCCTAAAACAGACCAATACAACACGAATTTGGTACCTTGTACATAAGACAAAAAAAACATCATTTTAACCGGGACAAAATACCAACAGAAAAGTTTCAAATCACCCTTAATAACCAACATACAAAGTTGATAGGACGGTAATCAGTATGAAAAAATGAAACCAACCGCTGAAGTAAGTAACCCTTAATATGTAATTGGTGTATTGACAGACGAAGTGTGTGCAAGCCTTTATTCATCAAGTTCGTCACCATTAGAGTTCAAAAAGGCAATTTTGATTCCTAATCCCGACATCATAAAAGCGCTCAAGCATTTTTCCATTGTCCATCAAATTTCTGCCAATATTCACTTTTAAATCATCTTTTAACACACTAGTCCTGTTATCATGCTGTACTGTACTTCATTTGGTGACTGGATTGCTTATTCCTGTTGTTTGATCAAATATATCGCATTAAGTCTAAGTATTTCATATAAGAAATTAAAGTGTGGCATCCATATTTGTTAAAGTTTTCCGGCTGTATTTTTTGTAATATTCAACATACATTTTTGTTGATAAATAATCAATGCTAAGGGAGACAACTCTCTTACCAGAACGCATCATAGTTAATATTACATCGTGAATATCTGGTCATAAGGGTATGGGGTAAGAGATCGGTATCGGGTAGAAATGATGACTTGAGAATTTAACAGAAGTGGATGTACGACCTACGCCCACTTAATTGAAAAGGTGTAAGTTTTAACATTCCATGAACATCATATGCAAAGCATCATTCTTTCGGTTACCGGTTGGTTAGTTAAGTTGAACATCCACACACCATCAACCACCTGAGATCACATGTGGATGGTATCATGATTGCATGATACTAATGTGTATGCTATAACTCAAGCAATAGATGGGAGTTGCATAGGATTGAACTCAAACTTTAATCACTTTTTCATGAAAAATTCTTGTGTTACATATTGATATGACAAGTGATAGCGGAAATATTTGGCAAGCAGTTCTTTGAAATATACAGAAACAATTAATTATTTTCCTATATGCAAAGAGTCATAAATCCAGCAAAATAAATAATATAAATAGCAGGTTCAATCTTAATCTAAAATCCTATATGATTAATTATGAGTTTTAAATGACGAGTGGTAGCGAATAATAGTCCGGAATACAGGTAATTACAAGACATCTGTGCCAAGGGCCATGACTCTAGTAACAACGCAAATTGTAATCCATTAAGACAAAGTCACATACTTAGTCTCAAGCGGTAGCAAAAAAAATTCAGGAAAATGGCTATTTTACGAAATCGCAATATACCAAATAGGCATAGCTCCAGACAAAATGGAACTTAGACACGGAGTTCATAATCGATTTGTAATCTCATATTTTTGTAACTGATATTTTTTATTCAATACAATGATACATGTGCATGCTAAACAAAGCACTTTGTAACATCTTCACACAACATCTATGTACTTACACACATCTATATAACACCACCCGTACATTTGCTCATACATTAGTACATAAGCACACATATACATAGGAAATTCTGTATAATGGTTATCACACACATTCCAATGCATACTATATACATTATGATTACACACCATACAATTGTTGCATACCAATGGAACATACATATTCTTACGTACCAATATAACATAGATATTCTTGTATACTAGTAGAACATACATATTCTAGCATACCAATAAAACATACATATTCTCGCATACCAATATAGAACGTACATGTTCTAGCATACCAATAAAACATACTTGTTCTCTCATACCAATAGATTATACATATTCTGTTGTACCAATATATATTAACTTCGATATTCTCGCACACCAATTGAACACATACATATTCTCGCATATAAGGAATGATAATTATTTATACTTTTACCTTATCTTTATTATCAAAATCATTGTTCCATTTTCTAGCACATTGGGGAAACAAGTCAGATTTGATCAAAACATCATACAACATTTTTTGTCTGTTAAAAGACATTCCAAATAGATCGGCATCTAAGGATAGGATAAACATGGCCTATCAATAGGTATATTATGAGATGTGATAAAATCTTTCTTAAAATGTATTTGGGAAGGAAATGAAACCTTTTAGAAAACTGGATATAGACATTGATATACAGCAGTTATATGTGTCCAATGCGCCTACCGCTTAGTAAGTCATTTATTGGGTCAAATACGACATTATTTTAGCGTGAATTTGGTGATTGGAGTCCGCTGGGTTTGTCCCCAGTTATAAACTAACTATCGGCTTTGCTAATTTTAGGGTTTGATGTCGAGAAACGACATCAATGTTATATATAACCTGATAGAATATGTTGGGTTTTTTTCCATTTCATGCTAAGGTGCTCTGTACGGGGGAAGGGAAGCTCAGTGCGTTTCTGTTTAGTCGAGTAGAAAATATCACAAATGCTACTTTATACCTCTCAACCTTACATACGAGTTAAAATTATGATAACAAACAGCAACTGCGACTTACTTTAGTTGCTCTATTCCTTGTTTGTAGTCCACTCCTATAGGTGTGATTACGAGCGAGTCACCATAATCTTCTGCCAGTTTCTTCGTAGATTTCAACAGAAATTCTGAGAGAAAAAAATATGAGATAAAACATCCAAAAGAAATTGATGACAACCAATTTAATCACCGATATTAAGTAACTTACCTCTAGAAATATCTACAGGGAAAAACGAAAGGTTTTGCTGTCTTTTCAGTAGCTCGTCTATAACATATCTTGTTTTGGAACAGTCTCCACTTCCGAGGTCAACTAAGGTAAAGTCATATGGCATCTGAGGAATTATATCCTGTAAAAACGGTACAAAAAATTACCTTTAATTCAGCTTTCTTCCTCGTTGATTATTTTCATTTACCATTAAATGTTTCTAATGATCTGTTCATGCATTTTAAGTGCAGTAAATTAAAGTTATCCGCATATAGCAAAATAGTCACGCATATCAACGCGATATCGCTATTAATTGTACAATAGTGTATACTAAGGAACGTTCATGCAAAATATCAGCATCTTTTCAGTCAATGTTAATGAATGCAGGACCCACTCTGTAAAACTTCTTAACCAAAGTCTTCATATTGAATATACATTTATATGGAATATGATTAAAACACATCATCATGTGACCGTGTAATACAATCTGATGTGGTCAGTAATGGGTACGCCGTCGTAATGTTTTCCTCAAAATGTTGTCTAATAATTGTCGTTTCCTTGCCCGATGACTATTTGCGGAACTAGATTTTTCCCGTTACAATGCAATTATCAATTGGAAACATCATGGTGAATGGCAATTAACCGCACTCTTAAGTGTTCTTTTGAGGGCTCTGGAACCGTATACGTCGGCGAGTGTGAAGTTTGGAGTATAGCAACTACTGGCAAATAAAAAAAAAACAATGGTTTTATGCTTAATTTGTATGAAAATAGTTCTAATATTTCACTTTAAAATTAAACATCTTATTAGACAAGACATAATTTTGCATGTCTTAAAGCCTTTGTATTTGAAAAAAGGCAACTGATTAGTTTGAAAATCGGTTATATATAAATAACACCAATGTCATATACAATCAGTCTAGTAGTGAGGAATTTCCCCCAATAAGGAATGTTCAATGGAATATATAGAGGTTACACAACGAGTGGTTGTTGGATATGGAATTTCTTTCACTCGAGTAAGTTATTATTTAAGGTTACAAAAGACACGTGCTTTAGCGAGTGTCTTTTGTAACTTTTAAAAAATAACTTACGAGTCGTGTGACCTGATGATATCGGCTTGAATCAAAAGGAAATGTGGCCAAGTCTTATTTCGCGTATGCAAATAAGGTGTACAGGTGACGGCCGGGGCCCGATGATGTGACGTCATTCGAGTGTTGATGACGTCAATAACAATTGCAGCTCGGGTCAAAGTTCGAATTCTTGACCAGTCAAAAGACCGGAATATCATATACCCAATAGTCGGCACATTTATATAATGGCTTGAGAGTGGAATAACACATCGTATCGTGGTAGAAATGAAGATATTTTAACAGGTGACTACAACTATTGTTATCGATGGTTTGATTTGTATTTTTTGACGTTTTATCAACAGCTTGGGTTATTTAAGGACGACATTCCCAGTATGGAAGATGCATTCGTGTGTGTGTTTTGGGAGACTGCTATATATTCGTGTTTGTCTCCTTGCAATAGCTTGATATTTATGTCGAATTCGATGTTACCGAACTGAAGCATACTATTGAAGACAACCAGCACGACACCCCTACTTAGTCACATTATACTGACAACCATCCCACTCCCAGAATGCTGAGCGCTAAGCTGGAGTAGCAACTACCATCTATATAATGTCTTTGTCAGGGACAGAACCCAAAGTCTTTCTCGTCATGGAGAACACTCAACAAGGGGTCAGGCGTGAGGCAGTGTCATGGGAGATATTAGGTAGAGGAAAGTTTTTAGACAGAAGAGAAAATAAAGGATTCCAAATTAAGTCGTCTCTTACGATCATGTACTGGATTCAATTCTTGTTCCCTTCTTGCAAGGCGACAACAAATGTAATATGAGTGATTTGTTTTTGCATGAATTCTTTAAATAAATGTGGTGGTAATGACTTTGCAACGAAAACCCCACAGGCCTACTTGAACTTTTGGTATTGATGCTCTGAAGAAAAGATAATGAAAAGCATAATCACCATGAGGAATGGGCTGGTAGGTTTGTATTGTATTGTATTATGTAAATGTCAACAAGTGTGAATTTTAGCTGCCATATTTCCATAAGTTTGTATTCACCAAATGCAAGATAACTAGCATTTACCTGTAGTTGGTGTTCCAGAATTGAAATTTGGCTTTCTGTCAAATAGTATCCAACATTTTTCGTGATAATTGTAACGTAAAGTTCCGATCCAGTCTTGTCATAGTTGTACCATGTTGGAATATATTTTCGACTTGATGTCAGCCCTCTTACCAGACACTGTTTTTGGTCATCTGCCATTTTCTAAATATATAGAAAATAATTAAAAGAAATAACTTTAAAAGCGATGGGCGTGCAATATTTCTTCTAATGAATGTCCAATAATTATTTAACACATATGTAAAGATAGTTAATATTATCGTACCTTTAAAGCGGGGCCGTGGTATGACGGTGTTTGCCTGTTTCTGGTAGTGCGTAGCTAATGACAACTTTATAGTGCTACCTCACTGAACCATACTACCGAACGAACAAACCAGTCGTCACACTCAAAAATTGCTGAAAGTCGGGAAGGAGAAGACACATTGCGACCAGCGGACAAGACAATACCCAAAACCCGTCCATAACGTGATGAGCGCTTAGATCCTACTTTAAGTCGCCTCTTTCTATTTGCACTCATAAACAAGAGGCCTATGGGGCCTGTATCTCTCACCTGGTTGGATTTGACCAAATGTCAAAATAATGTTCATGCTCAATTTGTTCATACATATACTCTATTATTTTTTACGACATGATTGTGATTAAAGAAACTAAGTCCCTTAGGGTAGGGAATGACCCTTGGGCCTTTTTTTACATCAGAATTATATTTATCCCTTAACGTCCAGCGATGCTATACATGGTTATGGGATGGAGGGTCACAGTAACCATTTATGCAAAATCTGTTCCCCTTTCCCCAAGGATGTTTCTGACTAAATTGGGTTCAAATCCATTCATAACTTTATGACTAGTAGGAATTTAAAGGAATTACCTCTTTTTCCCCTATTGGGCCCTGCTCCTTTGGCCCCTTTTGCTCAGAGTAAAAACTTATATAAACTCTTTCCCCCTTCCCCAAACGATGTTCCTGACCAAATTTGGTTGATTTCTATTTAGAACTGTATGACTAGTAGCGATTTAAAGACTAATCTCTATTTCCCTTTTTTGGCCCCATCCTTCAGGCCCCTTGGGGGTCAGAGTCAATCTTTATACAAACTCTTTCCCCAAGGATATTCCTGACCAAATTTGGTTCAAATTCATTCTTAACTTGATGACTAGTAGCGATTTAAAGACTAATATCTGTTTTCCCTATTTGGCCCCGCCTCTCGAGCCCCTGGGGGTTAAGAGTAAAAATTTATACAAACTCTTTCCCCCTTCCCCAAGGATATTACTGCCCAAATTGGGTTAAAATCCATTCATGACTTTATGATTAATAGCGATTTAAAGACTAATCTCTATTTTCCATATTTGGCCCCACCTCTCAGGCCCCCGGGGGTTCAGAGTAAAAATTTATACAAACTCTTTCCCCCTTCCCCCAAGGATATTCCTGACCAAATTTGGTTCAAATCTATTTGAAACTTTACGACTAGTAGCGATTTAAACACTAATCTCTATTTTCCCTATTCGGCCCCGCCCCTCAGGCTTCTGGGGGTTCAAAGTAAAAAATTATACAAACTCTGTTTCCCTTCCCCAAAGGATTTCCTGACCAAATTTGGTTCAAATCCATTTAAAACTTTACGACTAGTCGCGATTTAAACACTAATCTCTATTTTCCCTATTTGGCCCCACCCCTCAGGCCCCTGGGGTTCAGAGTAAAAATGTATACAAACTCTGTTTCCCTTACCCCAAGGATGTTCCTGACCAAATTTTGTTAAAATCCATTCAATACTTTAGGACAAGTAGCATTTTAAAGAAAATTTTGACGTACGACGGACGACGGACGCCGCGCCATGGCATAAGCTCATATCACACTCAAAATAAAATGTGTAGTTAGGGTATGTATGCTTTACAAAGATGTATGGCACATGACATGTGCGAGAGGACAATTTTAACAAATTATTATGGTTAAACCTCACATAATAGTTATTTTAAATAAATTCTTAGCGTAGAATAGTTTTATATAGCGTTAGTGCTGTTTCATAAACCTGAACAACTTTCTCTTTTCCAAGAAACATGGCAATTTTAAGAATGAGGGAAATTATTTGTTGAGCTTTATTAATCTTAAGTATTTCTACACATATCGAGATATGTTGTTAAATATACATCAAAAACTATCAGCATTCGCTTTTTCGAAAATAAAATTCAAGACACGGATATTCAAGAAAAGTTACTCACCTTGATAGTCGGATAATACACAACACAAGGAGAAGTGTGTTAGCGATGTAGTCTTGTACACCCAATGACGCAATAGTTGTAAAAAAAACAACAATAAGACTGTTTCTAGAATTTAATATCATATCAATTTTAATTTTATATATTTCCTGAAAGTATATATTGCTTTTAATTACATGTATTGATCAGTCGGATCAGTGATGCTGTTTTATGGTATTCCACATCAGTGTCCAGATGGTTGATTATTAAAATTTCCAGAAAACATGTTTGCATACAAGCATCAGGGGATTAATGACATATTCCAGATATTGTGCAATTTTATGCATACATTTCGCACATGAAAGT
Source organism: Pecten maximus (assembly GCF_902652985.1). Taxonomy (NCBI): domain Eukaryota; kingdom Metazoa; phylum Mollusca; class Bivalvia; order Pectinida; family Pectinidae; genus Pecten; species Pecten maximus. Next base: position 35,710,222 of record NC_047027.1, on the reverse strand, counting down.
TTCGAATTTTAGGTTCTCTTATAACTTTGAATCGATAGAATGAAATAATATAGCAGCTATATGTTTGGAATTAACGTTTTAAATAAACACTACTTATGCTAAACTAAAGACTTAAATGACTTTTAAACAAATTAATCAGTACGTATTATGTATCTAATAAACAAAACTATCCATAACAATATATATGTAATATCATTTTGGCGGGGCGTCAGAACGAACCAACCAAATGGCAGCAACGAATCTAATCAGCATATGATCGCGTGTAAAAACCTTCACCATTATAAAGAAATGACCTCTTTCCCGAACAATAGAACTTTGCCCACTAACCAATTTGACCAAAACCAGATGTTATTTGAAGCACCCATAGAGTGAACACTTGTAATATATTTGAAAAATTCAAAAGGTCTCAGGGGCCTGTGTTATGGCCCAAATAATGTTGCCCACTAGAGGAGTACAGCAGGGGTAAGTTTTTCATCCAAAACTGTATCAATAGATTATCTTATGTTGTCCTATGTTTTTTTTATTTTCTAAGGAGTATGATTTACTGCAAATTATGAAACAAAATATGTAGAGAAAATATACGCAATGAATATGAAACATCAGTTTAAAGACAAAATTTTAATCATATTTTTAGCAGTGTCAGATTTCTACGGAAACGATATACCCACATCCGGTTCTTGTGCACAAAAAACATTTTGTGATTAGTTGACTCATTGTGCAAATATATATTAGTAAAAATTTTGGAAAAATCTGGGACAGGTAAATTTGTCATTTAAGTGTCAAATTGACAGATGGTTTATTTTTAGTAAATTCAAGTAACAATTGAATATCATTATTGTGAAGTCAAAAACCAAAAACAAACAAAATAAATAAATAAAAACAAAAACATTTGATATGGTAAAATGAACTTATTTTCTAGTGTATGATTTACTGCAAATTATGAATCCAAATAAAGAGATAAAAGCTACGAAATAAATATGTAACAAAAATTAAAACACGTAAAATGTCGAAATTTTGAGTCATATTTTAGCTGTTTCAGATTTCTTAGGAAGTGATAAACTCATTTTCGGTTTTTGTGCATCAAAAACATTTTGAAACGTTTTGGCGCATTCTGTTTGCTTAATTTATTGAAAATTTCAAAAAATTCATGACCAGTAAATTTATCATTTAAAACAATATATGCAAGGAGTTAGTACATTTGTATCTCGAAATCGACATTATCAAATATTATTGATATGGCTGTTTTGGAATTTATCTTCAGTTTCTCGTTTTTCAAATGATGATATAAATATTGTGAAACTTTTAACATGATATAATGTATGGAACCATGTTTTAACACAAAGTAAGTGCCCTAAAAGGCTTGCTCCAGCTATTTGAATACAGGGCTTTAATCAAACATGAAAAGTATGTATGGCCATTAATCATGCAATTGATGAATGCCAGTCGAGTGATATCATTAATTCTGGTTTGTATGAACCAAATTTATTTTTTTCTGACGTTTTGCAGTCAATTCTCATTCTTTACTGGTATTTTTGCACTGACATCCTCAGTTATTATATTCCCAATAACGGGAAAGATATTTCTAACAGTTAGCAGATCTCAAAAAAACACTTAAGCAAACTCAGATCAAAGACAAACCAGATACAAATCTATAATAACCTTTCAATAATGACAGTTAGGTAGAGTAGAGTTGACATCTACAGTAATGGAGGACTTGCATTTTCCGGAAATTTCCTGGAAATCAATCAGGAAGGTGAAAGTTTAAGGAAATTCTAAAAAAATAAATGTCACATTGATATGTAACAGAAAATGGATGTTACGGAACAGGAAACCGGCCAGTTACGCGTAGTCATGTTATGACTAATGAATATGGTATGGTCGGAGATACTGGCTTACAAGATTTTGCTTGGACATAGTGATGGCCTACTTCTGACACCACGTTTTTGTTTTGACAAGACTTCCTCTTATATCAATTGACAAAGGCTTGTATGAGACGCGATATATCATATTATGAGATCAATAAACTGCGTCTTACAGCTGTTTCGTTCTTCTTTGACACGTCAGTGATTCTTACGTCCTCACTTGTCGATACCTGGAATAAAACTGCATCATTTAGCAGATTCGTCCTTATATGACTCGTCAAAGCTAGAGGCCCAACGTGTCCGTACCTAGAAAGAGTTATAGAGCTGTTTCGTCCTCCTACGATTCGAGAGTAAAGCTAAGGTCCGAAAGTGTCCGTACCTAGAATGAGTCATACAGCTGTTTCGTCCTCCTTATACTCGTCAGTAAAGCTAAGGGCCGAAAGTGTCCGTACCTAGAATGCATCATTCAGCTGTTTCGTCCTCCTACGACTCGTAAGTAAAACTAAAGGCCGAAAGTGTCGATACCTAGAATGAGTCATACAGCTGTTTCGTCCTCCTACGACTCGAAAGTAAAGCTAAAGGCCGAAAGTGTCGATACCTAGAATTAAACTGCGGGAGAGGTGCAAAGGTCTCATTATTAAATAAATTTCATAATTTCCAATAACGAATTTTATAAGAACATTTAGCACATCTGTGTAATTTGAAATTCTGAATCGTGCCACATTTCTAGATAATTATAATTATAATTATTATGCCACTATTCACAGAATTGAATATGTCTACAGTTGTTTGAAGTTGCTTTCGCTTGTTTCAAATACATATTCCAAAACTTAAATCAAAAATTAAATTCATTAGAATTTAGAATTCATTAAAAGTAATCACACATCAGTGAGCTTTTTTCTGTATTTTTAGACAAAGGTCTTACAAAATATGAAATAACATATTCAAATTATTACTTTTTACGTAGCTGGTTTCCATGACTATAACTTTAAGAAGCCGACAGCTGACCGCAAAACTGCGGATAGATGTTTAATGCTAAAGAAAATGCAAGAACGGTCAGTTGTAATATCTTAACTGTTAAGATCGCTGTTTGAATATATATTGCAGGCGTAAAAAAAATAATTAAAAAAATAATTAAGAATAAAGAATGAAGAAAATACAAAATGTATAATCAAACTATGAACATTTTACGATTTAGTCGCCTGTATCTTAAACCCATTTCATTATTTATCAGAAGAAATTCAGTCAAGTAATAACAGTTATTATATAATGAATATCAGTCAATGACCTGGCAAATTAAAACAAAGATGTCACATTCCAAACAGTTAACTTTTTTCAAGTATGTGTTCACGTCGTTGTAACGAGAAAACGAACCATGCTGACTCTTATCATATGTATATACCAATATATTTCTAATTTTAATTTTAATATAGTGTAGACATATTAAGATTTTGCAAAACGATACGATAGTGACGTGGCCCTGTGATATATACTCTTGATGTTGAATTTTCTTACACCATGAAAAAGTACAGGTACCAAATATAAGAATCTGTTATGCTGTCACCTGTGTAAAAAAAACAACTTGCAACATGAAAAGAAATGGCGCAGAATTTAATAAGTTTAATAATTTTATAAGTGTCCGTACCTAGATTTATTAAGAATGAGTCATACAGCAGTTTTGTCCTCCTACGACTCGTAAGTAAAACTAAAGGCCGAAAGTGTCCGTACCTAGAATGAGTCATACAGCTGTTTCGTCCTCCTACGACTCGTTAGTAAAACTAAAGGCCGAAAGTGTCCGTACCTAGAATGAGTCATACAGCTGTTTCGTCCTCCTACGACTCGTTAGTAAAACTAAAGGCCGAAAGTGTCCGTACCTAGAATGAGTCATACAGCTGTTTCGTCCTCCTACGACTCGTAAGTAAAGCTGAGAGCCGAAAGTGTCCGTACCTAGAATGAGTCATACAGCTGTTTCGTCCTCCTACGACTCGTTAGTAAAACTAAAGGCCGAAAGTGTCCGTACCTAGAATGAGTCATACAGCTGTTTCGTCCTCCTACGACTCGTAAGTAAAACTAAAGGCCGAAAGTATCCGTACCTAGAATGAGTCATACAGCTGTTTCGTCCTCCTACGACTCGTTAGTAAAACTAAAGGCCGAAAGTGTCCGTACCTAGAATGAGTCATACAGCTGTTTCGTCCTCCTACGACTCGTAAGTAAAACTAAAGGCCGAAAGTATCCGTACCTAGAATGAGTCATACAGCTGTTTCGTCCTCCTACGACTCGTTAGTAAAACTAAAGGCCGAAAGTGTCCGTACCTAGAATGAGTCATACAGCTGTTTCGTCCTCCTACGACTCGTTAGTAAAACTAAAGGCCGAAAGTGTCCGTACCTAGAATGAGTCATACAGCTGTTTCGTCCTCCTACGACTCGTTAGTAAAACTAAAGGCCGAAAGTGTCCGTACCTAGAATGAGTCATACAGCTGTTTCGTCCTCCTACGACTCGTAAGTAAAACTAAAGGCCGAAAGTGCCCGTACCTAGAATGAGTCATACAGCTGTTTCGTCCTCCTACGACTCGTTAGTAAAACTAAAGGCCGAAAGTATCCGTACCTAGAATGAGTCATACAGCTGTTTCGTCCTCCTACGACTCGTAAGTAAAGCTGAGAGCCGAAAGTGTCCGTACCTAGATTGATTAAGAATGAGTCATTCAGCTGTCGAAAGTATCGATACTTAGAATTAAACTGCGTGATACAGCTATTTCGTCCTTCATGATGGAGAGGTGCAAAGGTCTCATAATTAAATAAATTTCATAATTTCCAATAACGAATTTGATGAGTACGTCGAGCACATCTGTGTAATTTGAAATTCTGAATCGTGCCACATTTCTAGATAATTATAATTATAATTATAATTATAATGCCACTGTTCACAGAATTGAATATGTCTACAGTTGTTTTAAGTTGCCTTCGCTTGTTTCAAATACATATTTCAAAACTTAAATCAAAAATTAAATTCATTAGAATTTAGAATTCATTAAAAGTAATCACACATCAGTGAGTTTTTTCTGTATTTTTAGACAAAGGTCTTACAAAAGATGAAATAACATATTCAAATTATTACTTTTTACGTAGCTGGTTTCCATGACTACATGTATAACTTTAAGAAGCCGACAGCTGACCGCAAAACTGTGGATATATGTTTAATGCTAAATAAAATGCAAGAACGGTCAGTTGTAATATCTTAACTGTTAAGATCGCTGTTTGAATGTATTTTCAGGCGTAATAAAAAAAAATAAAAAAAAAAATTAAGAATAAAGAATAAAGAAAATACTAAATGTATTATCAAACTATGAACATTTTACGATTTAGTCGCGTGTATCTTAAACCCATTTCATTATTTATAAGAAGAAATTCAGTCAGGTAATAACAGTTATTATACATGTATAATGAATATCAGTCAATGACCTGGCAAATTAAAACAAAGATGTCACATTCCAAACAGTTTCAAGTATGTGTTCACGTCGTTGTAACGAGAAAACGAACCATGCTGACTCTTATCATATGTATATATACCAATATATTTCTAATTTTGATTTTAATATAGGGTAGACATATTAAGATTGTACAAAACGATACGATAGTGACGTGGCTCTGTGATATATACTCTTGATGTTGAATTTTCTTACACCGTGAAAAATGTACAGGTACCAAATATAAGAATCTGTTATACTGTCACCTGTGTAAAAAAAACAACTTGCAACATGAAAAGAAATGGCGCGGAATTTAATTACCTCCCCTTACTCCGATCTTCATGGACGTACGCCATGCGTATCTAATCAATAACTTTGAATCCTTGTGTTATAACATCAACTGCTTAGAAATCCATTGAAAATAAATAAATGAAAATTTCAAATAACGTAATTATTTATTGAATCATTTAATGAAAGACTTTAACACAGTGAAATTTTGAAAGTTCGAAGTTGTTTAAAATTGTATGTAGATCGGATTATAACACACCTGTCATGATATACAAAACGTAATGTATAAAAGTCTGGCCCCGACAGCAGACGTCAGCTTTGCGCAGTGGCGGTACCATAGTCGATGAGGATTTTCCGAGACGTGGTTATTGCTAGTTGAAAACTATACCCAATACCCCGCACTGTGGCCTGAAATATGGCCGCAAGTGCAATTTTTGTTAGCTCCTACGGGGGCAAACTTATTAAAAACAAAATAAGCAATTAGTTCATCCTTTATTTGAACTATTACAGTTCTCGCAGTAAAATCTGTTCTAAAAATGATGTCATTCTGACTTCAACAACACCATGATATAAATATCTCCAGGCTTATTAGTCCCCTACCGGTGAAACCGGGGTATATATAGGTTTCCTCTCCGTCCGTCTGACTATACATCCAGCATGCTTATTTTTATCTGGGCTTCTGATGAGGAGCGATAAAGCACTTCGCGAGGAAAAATCTTAGATCATATGTAATAACAAATAATAAAAGTTATTTGCTTTCGTTGTTAAGTTAGCTGTGCAAAACAACAACAACAACAACAACAACAACAACAACAAATAGATAAATGAATGATAACCTGTAAGTGCGAAACGAAACGAAATCAAATGAAAGGAAACATTGAAAAAATGAAATATATATTCACAGTTAATCAGAGTTACACAAATTGAGTCGTCCTCTAATGCTTCCATTTTGGGAACGGCGCGTTAAGCCGGCGTTTTTATACGAATCGCCGTGTGTACTTAACACAAAGCCGTTTTTTAACCTTCAGAGATCTGATAATTGGAAGGATATTTTATGTCAAAAGTTATAAAGGTCATCAAATTAATGACTTAATGATTGAGCGACGAGCTTCCCGTGTGTTGATCAATGACGTAGTCACCAACTACTACAACGAGACCCCGCTTCAAAATGACCTTGGCTCTTCACGTGGCGAAAAAAACCACAAACAAACAAACAAACAAACAAATCCTATTGGAACTCATGGCACTTGAATATCTTCTGTTCGTATCTTGACTTTTTACTTAGAATTTTGGGCTCGTTTACAACTCTAATTATCTTACTGTATTTGAGTTTGACTTTGAATTTTAGCTTGATTTAAATGTCATCATTCTGCTCTTATCATAATCCAAATTTAGTTGACCACCACACGAAGGATAAGTACATTATAGAACGTAGATATATATGAAATATACATTGGTATATATATATATTTATATCGTAATGTAAAGATAAGTGCCAACTAAACCTGTCACGATAAGGTTCCGTTTGGTAGTACGTCACAACATTACATAAATCTTAGGAGCGCTCTCTAACCGACATGATGGATCTCAAATCAACTCATATACTCGGTAAGTTGTCTAATAAAATCTAATGAGAATTAGTATCCCGTTAAACATCTCAGACTGTAATTTGATTTCTCCTATTAAGTGTAAAACAATTTTAACGCCGTTATACGGACATATTGTCGGGGTCTGTGTGGGGCGGGGATCAATCTCGTTATACGGACATATTGTCACGATATGTGTGGGGCGGGGATCAATGCTGTACGGACATATTGTCGAGGTCTGTTTGGGGCGGGGATCAATCTCGTTATACGGACATATTGTCGGGGTATGTGTGGGGCGGGGATCAATCTCGTTATACGGACATATTGTCACGATATGTGTGGGGCGGGGATCAATGCTGTACGGACATATTGTCGAGGTCTGTGTGGGGCGGGGATCAATCTCGTTATACGGACATATTGTCGGGGTATGTGTGGGGCGGGGATCAATCTCGTTATACGGTCATATTGTCGGGGTCTGTGTGGGGCGAGAATCAATCTCGTTATACGGACATATTGTCGGGGTTTGTGTGGTGCGGGAATCAATATAGTTATACGGACATGGTGTCGGGGTCTGTGTGGGGCGGGGATCAATCTCGTTATACGGACATATTGTCGGGGTCTGTGTAGGGCGGGGATCAATATCGTTAGACGGACATATTGTCGGGGTCTGTGTGGGGCGGGGATTAATCTCGTTATACGGACATATTGTCGGGGTGTGTGTGGGGCGAGAATCAATCTCGTTATACGGACATATTGTCGGGGTCTGTGTGGGGCGGGCATCAATCTCGTTATACGGACATATTGTCAGGGTCTGTGTGGGGCGGGGATCAATCTCGTTATACGGACATATTGTCGGGGTCTGTGTTGGGCGGGGACCTATCTCGTTATACGGACATATCGTCGGGGTATGTGTGGGGCGGGGATCAATCTCGTTAAACGGACATATTGTCGGGGTCTGTGTGGGGCGGGGATCAATCTCGTTATACGGACATATTGTCGAGGTCTGTGTGGGGCGGAGATCAATCTCGTTATACGGACATATTGTCGGGGTCTGTGTGGGGCGGGGATCAATCTCGTTATACGGACATATTGTCGGGGTCTGTGTGGGGTGGGATCAATCTCGTTATACGGACATATTGTCGAGGTCTGTGTGGGGCGGGGATCAATCTCGTTATACGGACATATTGTCGGGGTCTGTGTGGGGCGGGGATCAATCTCGTTATACGGACATATTGTCGGGGTCTGTGTGGGGCGGGGATCAATCTCGTTATACGGACATATTGTCGGGGTCTGTGTGGGCGCGGATTAATCTCGTTATACGGACATATTGTCGGGGTCTGTGTGGTGCGAGAATCAATCTCGTTGTACGGACATATTGTCGGGGTCTGTGTGGGGCAGGGATCAATCTCGTTATACGGACATATTGTCGGGGTATGTGTGGGGCGGGGATCAATCTCGTTATACGGACATATTGTCGGGGTCTGTGTGGGGCGGGGATCAATCTCGTTATACGGACATATTGTCGGGGTCTGTGTGGGCGCGGATTAATCTCGTTATACGGACATAGTGTCGGGGTCTGTGTGGTGCGGGAATCAATCTCGTTGTACGGACATATTGTCGGGGTCTGTGTGGGGCGGGGATCAATCTCGTTAGACGGACATATTGTCGGGGTCTGTGTGGGGTGGGGTCAACGTTATACGGACATATTGTCGGGGTCAGTGTGGGGCGGGGATCAATCTCGTTATACGGACATATTGTCGAGGTCTGTGTGGGGTGGGGGTCAAAGTTATACGGACATGGTGTCGGGGTCTGTGTGGGGTGGGGTCAACGTTATACGGACATATTGTCGGGGTCTGTGTGGGGCGGGGATCAATCTCGTTATACGGACATATTGTCGGGGTCTGTGTGGAGTGGGGTCAACGTTATACGGACATATTGTCGGGGTCTGTGTGGGGCGGGGATCAATCTCGTTATACGGACATATTGTCGGGGTCTGTGTGGGGTGGGGTCAACGTTATACGGACATATTGTCGGGGTCTGTGTGGTGCGGGGATCAATCTCGTTATACGGACATGGTGTCGGGGTCTGTGTGGGGCGGGGATCAATCTCGTTATACGGACATATTGTCGGGGTCTGTGTGGGGTGGGGGTCAAAATTATACGGACATGGTGTCGGGGTCAGTGTGGGGCAGGGATCAATCTCGTTATACGGACATATTGTCGGGGTCTGTGTGGGGCGGGGATCAATATCGTTATACGGACATATTGTCGGGGTCTGTGTGGGGCGGGGATCAATCTCGTGATACGGACATATTGCCATGGTTCTTTCTACCTTTATATACTTCTGGGGTCAGTTTTAAAGCCAGGCTTTAGAAATGACCGTCACCGAAGTGATATCTTATATATATATATAAGTAAGTATATAATCAAAAGTTATATCAATATTTTTTTTTCTTTTCAATCTCGTGATAAAAAATTGGGTATTTCTTAAACAAACTTCCCATGGCAATAGAATGAATATAACAGGGCGAATACCACTCAATACCATCAACCTGATCGATATGTCAAGAATATTTCCTGTTCTTATTCTATATCTTGACTTATAAAATGTAGATATGATTTTTTTTTAAATAGAAATTTCAGAATACCATTCTTCGCCACGTTCACACCTAAAACTCACTTCCGGTTTACACTGAATATCGTGTTTGAATTTCAGCCATCTTGTTTACATGTGTACTTGGTGACACAACACACTTGTGTGACGACATAGCTCATCTGGACTGTAACACGTACCTACAGGGCGATACTGATGAAAAGGTGTGCGATAATAGGCACGTTCTCTACCATAATTTGTAAGTACAACACATCTATAGGTATCCTGTGTCTTGATTTATTTATCGGCATAGCCGTATAATATTCTTTTGGTCCCGGATATGACGCGTCAGGTGGCGTTACTGGTCAAGATGTGAAGTATGTGATTGGTCAATGTAGCGGTAGATGCAAAATGTAGATATGCAGTTAAAAACGAAATAAAGTTAAGATTGAATGCAAGCTGAATAAGTGGATTTATCATTTCAAATGACACGTTGATAAAATTATATTCCTGATTCAAATGCAGTCTTATTATCACCAAAAATGAGTCTAACTGATATAATTTTGTTATCCGTGCTGAAACGCATTAGTTCGCTAATTTATTTCACCAGCAGTTTTACATTATAACAACAAGCATTAAAACTATGCCGTTTATCTTTTTAAAGATATTTCTTGTTTTAGCTATTAACACATAATTATCCTATACCCAAATTCGTAACTATGGAAATGCATAGATACCCTGTACTCAAATTGATCGTAACACAAGCACAAAATAATGGCCATAAAATGAATATGTTATCAAATTTACGTTAAAAAACAATGAATTATAGTTTGTTTTCTTTGTCTCTCCCACAAGCTGTGAATTCAGCAAAGCAAAATGTGCCGACAACTCAATAACAGTTGCCTCCCTTGGCGGTTGCTTTGGTAACCACCCTGTTGAAATCTACACCACCACAGGACCGTCGATAACAACTCCTACACCAGGACCGTCGATAACAACCCCCACACCAGACCCTATACTGGCGGTCTTCTGTCAAAATAAGGACTCCATTACATGTCCGGCCTCCCTCTCTCCAGTTTGTGCCAGCAATGGACAGCTTTATTTCAACCAGTAAGTTGGAAATGGTGGTTTATCAGTAAATATGACTGACGGTCTTTATTTAGGTTACTATATAAACGGGAGCATAATGTAGTTGCGGGTAGGGGGAGGGGGTGGGGGTGGGGTGGGGTTAGGCGGGGTGGGGGTGGGGGCTGGGTCGCACAGTGTCGCTGCTGGTTCTGGTATACAAAGTTCCATTCCTGTAGAAATGTTTAGCACTATTGAAACGTTAACTGAATGGTTTTGAGATCACTTTCCTTTTCTCGTCACACTCACGGTTGAATATCTATAACAAAGTTCATAACTTATTAAATATTGAAAATTGTTGAATTTTGATAGGAACACAGAACCTAGTTAAGCGAATTCTCAATTGGATGTTTTTTAACTTGCACTGTCAGCTGTAAATATTAAAACAATTTGCCGATATCCAATGTCTATAACACTTTAAAGTATTTCTTTATGAAAATCCAGTTCTTTATTTTGTTAGTTTGTTTGTTTGTTTTTGTTTTGTTTTTGTTTTGTTTTTCGTTTTGTCTTGTTTTTTATTTGTTGTTGTTTTGTTTTTTTTATTTATTTTATTTGTATATTTTTTACAGGTGCGATTTTTCTTTGGCATACTGTAACGACACCAGTCTGACATTACAGGATCCGAACAACTGTCACCACTGAAAACGTGACGTCACTGAAAAGGTGACGTCATTGATATGACGAAACAGTAACGTGTTATTTGTCCTGATAATAAAATATGTTAAAGTCCAATTTGATCGGCACATTTTTTATCGCTGATGTACAAATCTCTTTGTTCTTTTTATCTAGTTTGTGAACGACATTCAGGGACGTTTTAGTAATCAGAGACTGTTCAGTGATCAGCGACATTTCAGTTTGACTATTAACATTTTAACAAAATATTTACATTTTGGTGGCAAAGCCACGATATAAACTTAGTAAAAAGATTTGTGGTCTATATTACCATAATTGACACCCAGAACGTGACAACAATCCATGCCGCGCATGAATATATTCACCCACCGGAACTACTTGTAACTAACGTAAATCGTTTTTGGTTAATAAAAAAGTATCAAAAAGACATTTTATACAATATTGTTACACAAATAATAAAAAGAATTGAACAGACTTTGTTTTTTTCCGTATTATTTCAATGCACTTTTTTGTTTGCCAATCTACACGTGACAAATGAATTTTGAAAAAATAGGCTGTTCTATTTGTCGAACCCCATTGACGACATCGCTGAATATTGGCATTTTTATGCTAACTCAATTTTAATTTTCAAAAATAACAAAAGGAATATGTCGAGAATGTAAACATAAGCATTAAACTGTCTTTTTTTGTGTGTGTCTATGGTCTATATCGACCATAGACACCAAAAAAAGACAGTTTAATCCTTAAAGGTACATAAATAGAAAATATGATATCAAATTGATTATCTGTATCATAAAGTATAATACATACAAGTTCTCCACGATAAGATTGTTATCTATTTAGCTTAAATAGAACAACACAATATACATGTATTGATTTATAAACATATGTATTGGTAAACTTCTAACAAAGGATTAGGCGCAAGTTATTACATATATCAAAATGCAATACAATGTGCATAATCTATGTAATAAGTATTCACACACATTCAATATTATACCATAAACTCCACTTATCCTTCATGGTGTCACCTGGAAACAAGGAACTAGACTGCAGTTCAGTTTTAAACGTCTAGACCTTCTGTATTAAAGATATATTATTGAAATTAATACATAGCCAACTTCCATGTGTCTCAGCACTTTTTTTTCATATAAATTGATACTTTAAAAATATATTTGAATTAAAAATAAAAATAAAAACAAATCCTCCCCGGCGGGGAATTGAACCCCGGTCTCCCGCGTGACAGGCGGGGATACTTACCACTATACTACCGAGGATTGGATTACTTTGTTTGAAAATAAACACTATCAATCTCAGGTGACCGTGTCCTCTCATAAATTGATGAGCTGTACTTTCAGATTTTTATATTACAACTTCTGACATTAAATGTAACTGATTTGTGTTTGATTTCTAATAACTTCTATTGCTTAGACTATTCATAAACCGTTCAATGCGTGTAATAATGCATGAAAACGGAACTGGGCCAAGGGAGATAACTCCAATATAGAACGATCACCGGAGAGCGATCCCTCATTCCAGCAGACCACGGGGTGCGGATGGTCATCCTGCTAGTAAATAAAGGTACTTGACGTGACTGTTCTAAATGTTTTGTTTATTTACTGATGTCTGTTAATTACACAAAATACCGAAACCGAGTCCATGTGTTAAATGCAACACGAACCGTAAGTTAAATCGCATAAATCACTCGGTATCCTCCGGTGTACCGGCATGGCTAACCATGGGTGATTTTGGGCAGAGGCGAGATGAATAACAATTGATGCAGAATTCCTTCTTATCACATTTATTCCGTAGTCCTTACAAGACACTTCTATCAATGTGACAGGGTCAGGGGTTGAGTCCATATACAAAGTCCGTCTTTTTTGACAATAAACCTTATGAGTCATTGTATCACTAGATCTACATCTTCCCCTGGTGGTCTGACCAGTTCTGTACCAGCTCGGCATGTGCAGGGTGGGCCAAGTGTGCAAATGCATATGGTCACAGGTGAAAGTACTAGGTATGAGGTCAAGGATCACAAATAGGTCTACCAAACATAAACACATAGCGTTTGTTATGGACACTGACAAAGGACAGAACTTAATTACATACGTTTGACACCAGAAACTCACAACCTCACTATTAACTTTATACATACACTGTTCAAAATATTATAAATAAAAATACATTAAGTTATTTATTTGAATTCCAAGACTGGATGTCTCCGCCACATATGTATGTGTATGGAACGCCAAATTAACATGCATTCAATTAATTGAACCTATCTTCAATTATTTGAAGATAGGTTCAATTAAATTGAAGATAGGTCTAATTATTTGTACCTATCTTTAATTACTTATTTAATTGAACCTATCTTTAATTAATTTGAACCTATCTTCAATTGAATTGAACCTAGGTTCTATCTCTAATTGAATTAAACCTTTCTTCAAATACAACATAGCCTTAATTAAATTAAACATATCTTCAATTCAATTGGACCTATCTTTTAATCAATTAGAGACAGGTTCAATTCAATAAGCGATAGGTACAATTCAATTAGAGATAGGTTCAAATCAATTGAAGATAGGTTCAAATTAATTAAAGATAGGTTCAATTAGTCTTATTTAAACCTATCTTTAATATAATTGTACCTATCTTCAATTGAATTGAACCTATCTCTAATTATATTAAAACTTTCTTTAATTGACTCGAACCTATCTTCAATTATTTGAAAATAGGTTCAATTAATTTAATATATGTTAATTTGGCGTTCCATAAGTCTATTTGAAGATAGTTCCAATTATTTGTATCTATCTTTAATTATCTAAAGATAGGTACAATTGAATAGAACATATCTTTAATCTAATTGAACATTTCTCTAATTTAATTGAACCTATCTCTAATTGAATTTAACCTATCTTCAATTCAATTGGACCTATCTTTAAACCAATTAAAGATAGGTTCAATTCAATTGAAGATAGGTTCAATTAGAATTATTTAAACCTATCTTTAATAGAATTGTGCCTATCTTCAATTGAATTGTACCTATCTCTAATTGAATTGTACCTATCTCTAATTGAATTGTACCTATCTCTAATTCAATTAAACCTATCTTTAATAGAATTGGACCTATCTTCAATTATTTGAAGATAGGTTCAATTAATTGAATATATGTTAATTTGGCGTTCCATACATGTGCGGCTTGTAAGTTTCGGCAAAGCATGCGCAAAATGCAAGTTTCAGGAGAACACGGTAATGTCGTCATGTACATTGCAAAAAATAACCATGCAGTAATCATGCTCACAACTGTCTAGTAGGGACATTTGTTTGACCCGATTTGACAATATTGACCTTTAGGCTAGATCACTGTCGCAGAGAGCGATATGATGTTTTATATAATGTCACGTGGTCGGATGAATGATCAGTATCTATTACAAAACTGAAAATTTGTGTCGCCGAGTTCTATTATTTATCGTGAATTTTACCTACTTTTTTTAAACATATTTTATTACCAGAATTAATATCAACATGGGATTGGGCACAATCATTTCAATTTATTAAATTCTAGGTAGTGACGTCACTTTATTGAATTGTTATTATAAGTACGTAGTTTATCAGTTGAATATCCTGTATCAAGACAATAGAGACAAATATTGTGAAGTTTGCAAAAAACAAACAAACAAACAAACAAACAAACACAAATTTTCAGTCACTATTTCAACCTGTTGTAGTGGTTGGATGTTGCTAAACATGGCCATGAATTAATTTGAATGATATGTTTATATTTCTTATTACGTATTTCTTTTCCACTAACCTCTCTTTCTATATCATTTTAGAAAACATATCAGGGCTTTAAATAATTTTGCGATCAAAGTGCTGTATAAAACAATTTCATTTTGTTTATTATATTCGGGTTTAGACCCACAAACCGTTTCTCCGTTTGATTTCGTGATTTGACTGATAATGGCTTAACATTTACATATAACACCCCTCAATCAATGGCGCCGACTCAACTAAAGAACGGGGGTGTCCGTTATACCAAATATAATTTAACTTATTATATTGCGTAACGAAATCTAGATTAAGTGGTCTTACCTGTAATAACACCACAGGGGCACGATACATTATACAGGTGTATATTAATATATATGTATTTCCTCCATACGTACACAATAAGATTCCTCCATAGAACGTAACGCATCCCTGTGATAACACTGCCTTTGGTCTCGGACAAACTTTCATAAGTAGATATGGACATTGTCAACCAACGAATCGTATTTTCCTACAATATTACATGTTTTTGAAATCGGTTCGGAGCTAAGACTCGGGCCATACAGGTACGGTGTAGGTTTGAGATAATCCGGATATTGTCCGCCGACTTCGATATGTAAGGAATTCATATCTTGAATACTGTATATTTTGCAGATTTGAAATATATACTTTTTTTAAAAACTACATATGACAACGAAATATTGTGATATTTAAGTGTTGTTGATACACATACTTAAACAAAAACTATCTTTAAGAAGATAAACGGCATAGTTTTAATGCTTGTTGTTATAATGTAAAACTGCTGGTGAAATAAATTAACGAACTAATGCGTTTCAGCACGGATGATAAAATTATATATCAGTTTGGATCATTTTTGGTGATAATAGGACTGCATTTGTATCGGGAATATAATTTTACTAATGTATCATTTGAAAAGATGCATCCACTTATTCAGCTTACATTCAATCTGAACTTTGTTTCGTTTTTAACTGTATATCTGCATTTTGCATTTACCGCTACATTGACCAATCACATACTTCATCTTGACCAGTAACGCCACCTGTAGCGTCATATCTAGGGCCAAAAGAATATTATACGGCTTTGCCGAAAAATTCAACGTAATCCTACAGCGCCATTTGCAGTAAATTTCGGTACACTTTTCTGTCTCTGGTGCAATTTTTGTTTTAAAGTGTGAATTTTGGAAGACAAAATCCATCATTTCATCTGATATGTTTTATCTTTAAAGCGATTGTAACTGTGAATTCCATACTCATTAAACAGTGATTTCTACTTATTGGTGAAAATTTAAAAGAATTTATCTGAAAGTTTGACTTAAGGGATACCGATACCGATCTGTGATACGTAATGTACCTCCGTCTAAAAAGAGTTCCTTTAACCCAATGGAATTATTGATATTTGAAAACCGAGTATTCCAGTGTTTCTGAAAATATACAAGATATCAGTCATGTGACTAAATTGTATCAACCCTTCTTTATTTAGATAAGAAATACTCGTGTGTGCATCTTAGAAATTAAACTAAAAAGTACAGGTATTCATTTGCAAATTCGCTTCGCATGCAAATATTGTTTATTAATCTATTTTAATTAATAAGTAAATCTCGAGCATGGTGGTTCTATGTATACTATGATGTTTAGTCCAAAAGCTAGAACTTCCATGTCTAGACCAGCAGTCGCGTTTGTGGTGAACAATGGAATACAAACTGTAGTCATCCTGAGGCAATCATAAAATAGTTATCTTTGTATATTAAGCATTGTGTTGCCGCCACATACGAAAGGATGCAAGGCATTTGGGAGAAAGCAGCAGAACTCTGAGAAAATCCACGTGGTCAGCAGATGGTTTCCTTCACGTTCGATCGGGATATCAAACCCCGGCTGTCTTGACGGAAAGCGACCATGCACGCTAACCTTTGCGCCACCCGACTACCTAAACACAAAAGGTGAGAAATCTCCTGATTTTTGATTGAATACGTATTTGTCGGTTAAATAGCGAGATAATAAACAAGCAAACAAATGTACGTCAAATAAACAATATCTTTAATTATTTATTCCACATAATATTAATTAATTTGATTATTTTTCTCCTACACAAAACAATAAGTAAACTAATATTGCTGGTGTTAAAAATTCAATATCTTAGCTACGAAAGGCACAAAGGATGTCGGGACTGGCGTGTTACGTCATGAATCACAGCACAGGGACTTGGCACGAATCTCTAAACCACAGTCCACATATAATTACTGTCCCTGACTACTGAAATGTCCCTGGTTACTGAAATTATTGCCGAGTCCCTGTGAATCACAGCATATGTAGCTAGCTATCTATGGTATGGATTCTTATCACCTGTCCTGAGCCGAAATGATATGAAACCAAATTCCACGCACGTGCAGAGAAGCAAAATTCCACGCACGTGTAAAAAAGTATATATTCTAATGAAAATGCCACGTCACATGATTGTGAGTTACGGAGCCCTTAGAAAGTCGAGTTAATGTTGTTCGTGATCTTCACAGGGAAATACACTCGGAACTCCTCAAATGTGACGCCCACACTCGAGCAGTTCCGATTACATGAACAACGTTTTAGCGCCTGAATCTAGACCGAGTTACCTGCCTTGGTACCATTTCTCTCCGCTAGTCGGCGCTCATAAGTACTATAATTATATTAATGTACTATTTTTTCAATTATTTTGTTTCTTCGAAGAGCAAAGCCAAGCGGCTTGCGTAGAAAATCTACGACAGTCTAGGTCTGAAGCTAACACGTGACCTCGCTAAACGTGTAGCTGGCATGTGACCATGCGAGACGTGTACATACCACGTGACTACGCGAGCCGTGTACCTACCACGTGAGCATGCGAGATACACAAAATGATAATGGGAGAGATATTTTTATTCTTTATGTGAATGACGTAACTTATAACTGTTGCTATGGCAACCGATTGTCAGGATCCTACAGAATGGAATTTACTACTGCCAATCCTATATTCCCACTCTACTGGGCCAAATTAACACTTTACAGTAGTGCGAATACAGGAAATACCTACTAAGCATTGTGAACGACTTAAATGTTAATTTGAGACATTTACGTAAAACTTGATGTACATATGATTATTACCAAAAAGTGTACCACGTGAAGAATTTCTTGTAAAAATGGAAATATTTTTTGCGGTTTCCGCCAGAGTGATACATGAAATAAATTGTTCGCAAAGAATGTATACATTTAAAAAAATCATAATTGTCTTTCTGTTTTTAAAATAGAATGAAATAATATTACATATATGGTAAAATCAAAGAGCATACAATAATTCAATAGTAAATAAACTTTTTACTGTGGAAAAAACTACAAATACTACTCAAGCGAAACGAAAAAATGCCTTCCTTTTCAATATTATACAGCGATAAATACATTGTGGGGTTTCGAGAATGCCTGATCCGTCTTTAACTCATTTTGGCAAACAATTGGCATCCTCGCATTGCAACATATTATACATGTATTACATGTAACAGTAGTGTTTCTTAACATAATGTGCAAAAATATACAACATTTTTTAAAAAAGACATTCTTTAAATATATTTTTCTAAAACATTCACACGTGTATATATTTAAAATCTATCTATACTTGTTAAAATCAATAATTTAAAAAAAAATCGCTGAATAATTAATATTGGAATGATAAAAAAAGAAAATACACACCATTAATATAAATATAAGTTTCACGTTGAAGTCAATAAAAATATATTTAAAAATGAATAGTCTCACAACTGTGCCTGTTAATACAATCTTTCACGCATGACTACACCATTCCAAATTAACTCATCATGTTATGTACAGCGAAAACATAATTACCAGGCATAAGTTAATTATGACGTCACGACGACGTCACAATATAAAGACGCCATTGTTTCAGGGGCGTATTAGCGAAATAGCTTCTAGAATGCAATGTTGACTACAGTTACTAAATAATGGATTATCTGCCTTAGTATAGTTATTTTTCTCCGCTAAGTGGCGCTTGTATCTTCAAAGCGAGGCTTGGAGGAGAGTATGAAAGAAAACCAGTCCACAATAACACATATATATATATATATATATAATATATTATTAGATCTATACGTACAAGCACTGACACGACAACATATATCGCCTGACACAATAACTTTTATGACGATAGTTATTGGGACCTTGATAAATTGGAGACAAGGAGGTCCCAGTCTTGTGAATGGAGAAATATTCGGATAAGAACAGGTATGATCGTTGTAAAGTGAAATAAATGAAAATGTTCTCCGGAAGGAAAACTTATCACACATATATAATAAATTCCAAATACAAAACGAAATTATTGCCGTCAGTAAGGCAAAATCACAGTCTCTATATCGCCATCTATACACTTTTATCGAAACATACTTCCGGTAATACCCACACAAGCACGACTCCGACAATTCCCGTCAAATCTCCGAATTAACGGAATCGGACGAGATGTTTCGACGTATTACTTAATGGATCAGTTTTTATTTCAAAACATCTACTCCGAGTATAACATTATTGATAATTCCATTTCATATATAAAAGGGCAATGGAATGCAAAACCACCACGTGACGTCATTATGCTTAACTCCTTAAGTGGTGTGCGATGACATAAGTCGACCAAGTCGGTTGAACCATCATTTTTTTTTTTATATAATTTGAGGTTGTCTTTGTCTAACAATAGGTAGAAGTCTTATATGAAAACACTTTCACATTGTAAATATATACATGTAGTGTTTAAAGTAGAAAATTATATTTTAACATCATTTTAGCATACACAAATCATCAGTTAAACCACTCATTAACATAATCGTAAATATCTTGCACTCAACAAAATGAACTGTTTCAGTATATCAAGTCACGTGACAATATCTTCCATCACGTGACGATGTTTTTCATCCCTGAAAAGTCAGCTGACACGCCACGCCAGAAGTCTAATATTTTTGTTGACAAAATACAAAAGTCTCATTAAAAAAATCAACTTCAAAACACTCAACCCTTAACGTATGAATATCAAACATCTTTGATATGTGCTGCTGAGTTCTCGCCTGACAAGTTCCGGTCAGTTTTCCGCTCCACAGCTACTGACTTCCGGTCAAGATTCCATTAAAAGATAACTATATATATCTTATTATCTTGTTATGTCTCCATTTGGCCACATTATTTAGACATATCTCACTACTACTTCCGGCCTCGTTCTCTACACATGCGTACTCTCTGCGATAATGGCTTCCGTTTCGTGCTGCTTTGACATCCGTTTGAGGACAGGTAAATGCAGGGCCAGATGGAATACGGATCCTATGGTAAACATGAACCCGCCCATGTAGAAAGAGGCGTCGTAAGTTCCATACGCCTGAAAAACTAAACCTGTACAACAGAAATTAAAACAATAATTAATCATACCTTCAATATTATAATAAAGTGGAAATGGTATTATACTAAACGCACGAGTAAAACTATCGTCTACCCACGGTTGACTACTGTTGTGTACATGTATATGGTAGTATGGGTGTGATGAGATTACATACTTGTAACGGTGTAGGGGGAGACAATTTGTAACTCGTATTGTATGAGTTATCCCCCTTTCTCGAATTCTCTTCATGTAAAAGATATATTTGTCAGTCAATACAAGGACATGGAACTGGAAACATGTGTTTGCGTTTTATGATGTGATTCATAAGCGAGTTCCCCACTCACCTCGCACATTGACATAACACTACACTACATTTCGCTATACTTATCAGCCGAGGGTCAACTCGGTGAAAAATCCTCGTTTCAATTAGAGGATATTCCATTGGCTCCGTCACATTTTTCTATCGGAATTTCAGCCAATCAGACTGAAAGTAGCATACGCTTTTTGCATATCAGTGGCGACGAGTGATAAAGTGTAGCGTATAGTGCAATCAACCGTGGGTAACCGCGGATGGAGTAAAATATATGTGGAAGACTTTAGATTAACAATGATTTTTTCCCCATCACTTACATTCACAATGCAATCATATAGCATAAAACAATGAGGATTGGAACACAAATTATGTTTAAAATGAAAGATATCATTGTTGATCGAGAAGCAGATATATATATATATTTGCATTCATATCATCAAGACACAATTAAAGTATTCAGACAAGAGGAGATAATCAAACATATTGACGTACCCGCCACAGGGGGTCCATATATTCCAGCAATGCCTCTAGCCATGGTCAACAGTCCGAAGGCGTTGGTCAGTTTTTCAAGTCCAAGCAGATCACAGATGATGATTGATGTTAATGAAATATAGGCCGCTATTTAAAAAAAAAAAGACATTATATTTGAGTTATTGCACAACTGGAAATGTCTGGCCGTTACATAAGAGGTCAAAATGGGTATTATATACTATTGGGTTGATTAAGAAGCCTCGATACCATGACAGGTCAAATGTCATTTAAATTTACAGGGCTTTTTCTAACTGGTTTGGAAAGGTGCCTTTTTGTCTCATTTTGGGAAGAAAATTAATTAATAGGGAAAGATTTGTTCAGGAGTAAACAGCAAATTTTTGGAATTTGGCTTAAATATGAAATAATTTCAATTGGGAATGGGACCTATTAACGGCCCTAAAAGCCCCCGGAAAAGCCCTGATTTATTATGCGAGGTTAATCAAGTCATAATGGCATGGGGGCACGAATAAGTCTGTTCATAATGTGATTCAGATTCGTATGAAAATATGCGAAAATCCTGTAATCGATTTCCATTTCACTAGGTAAATTTCAATTCGGACGGTACGTGTTTCAACATCTGACGAATACGACATTGTGACGTCATACATTTAATTATGACGTCAATCATATCAATGAAATAGCGAAACAATTAAGGAAGCCTAAAAAGGTGTCTAGTAATTTGGCTGAGTTTTAAATGTGGTGCCCGGATGTAAGTACCTACCCACACACAGACCGTACACGGCGGCGAAGACTATCAGAGTCTCATACGTCACACAAAATGGCTGGAGAAATAGCGAGAGCGCGCTAATGACGAGAGCGATGTTATTGATGACGAGACTGTCTACAAACTTCAGGTCGGCAAGGAACCCGGACACGACTCGTCCAATGGTGTTGGTAATGCCTGGTTAACATAGAAAACAAATGTTTATATTTAAGATGCCACATCTCCGACAAAGAGTAAGTACGACTTGAACTTTACACTATTACAATATACAATACCGAAAGTTACATATTTACACTATTACAATATACAATACCGAAAGTTACATATTTACACTATTAGAATATACAATACCGAAAGTTACATATTTACACTATTACAATATACAATACCGAAAGTTACATATTTACACTATTA
This sequence comes from Pecten maximus, assembly GCF_902652985.1. Lineage (NCBI taxonomy): Eukaryota > Metazoa > Mollusca > Bivalvia > Pectinida > Pectinidae > Pecten > Pecten maximus. The sequence goes on along the minus strand of NC_047027.1, from coordinate 35,687,535 downwards.
CAATATACAATACCAAACGTTACATACTTTACACTATTACAATATACAGTACCGAAAGTTACATATTTACACTATTACAATATACAATACCAAACGTTACATACTTTACACTATTACAATATACAATACCAAACGTTACATACTTTACACTATTACAATATACAATACCGAAAGTTACATATTTACACTATTACAATATACAATACCAAACGTTACATACTTTACACTATTACAGTATACAATACCGAAAGTTACATACTTTACACTATAATACATTACCCCCAAAACCTATCATGAATATCTCATATTTTCTTTTTAATTCAAAGTGAATGAATAATTAATTGCATTCCGGAGATATGCTGTCGTACTTTGCCATTGATCTATCTACTAGTATTTCGTATGCAAATTCCGGACTGATAACAGATCAATTGATGCTGTAAATTTTCTATATTACATTATTATTTTTTCATTTATTGTTGTTAATTACATACTTTCTATACCATGAGTGACATTTTATGATTTTTTGTGACGACCTGGTCATACACTGTCGCCGACATAGCATACTATTTAGGCGAGATGCGACTTTTCAGATGAATGCTGAGGATAAAGGTTACTATTTCTGTATCTTGTGGTATATAATTTGAGGAAAAAATATATTTGTCGCTAGTAATGGAATGCTACAGAATGTTTCTGTATAGGATACGGGCTCAGAGGCCGTCTGAATACGATCTCCATCACTGGGTAAAAATCGACAAGTGATTCTAAATACAGGCACACTGAAACCACACAGAGTCTCAAACCTTGCGTCCAATGACGTCCGACATGTTAGTTTTCAAATTTGGCGTAAACAATATAACTTCCGGTTTACCAAGATGACGTCACCATAAAATGGTCTTGAACGCTAAATAGCTTAAACTCATTTGGCACGAGCTCGCCAGTTATACAAAGTATATATATACATGTATTGATTTTCTATCAATCAAAACATGTCAGCACAGATATCTGATAAAATTATTTTCATTTTTTTATAACGAATTTTTAATCTTATCATGAATTTGGATCATGTTCAAAAAGGCTTCCGGTTTATTGTCTTAAATTATTCAATATTGATGAACATGTAGTCCAACAGAATATCGGAACAGCAGATGAACACTTAAACAGATCGCTTTAAACATAAGACCATCAATAGATCACTAAAGAAAATCAAAGGTTATAAATAGATTACTATAAACAAAAGACTATAAATAGATCACTATAAACATTAGAATATGAATAGATCACTATAAACAAAAGACTATAAATAGATCACTATATAACAGAAATAGATTACTATAAACATTAGACTATAAATAGATCATTATAAACATTAGACTATAAATAGATTGCTAAAAACATTAGACTATAAATAGATCACTATAACTAACATTAGACTATAAATAGATCACAAAAAACGAAAGACTATAAATAGATCGTTTTAAACAAAAGACTATTAATAGATCACTATATACAAGAATATAAATAGATCACTATAAACAAAAGACTATAAATAAATCACTATAACCATTAGACTATAAATAGATCGATAAATCACTATAACCATTAGACTATAAATAGATTGATAAAACATCAGACTATAAATAGATCACTTTAAACATTAGACTATAAATAGACCACTATAAACATTAGACTAAAAATAGATCGCTATAAAGATTTTACTTAGATCACTATAAATAATAGACTAAACATATATCACTATAAACATTATACCATAAATATATTTTGAGCTTACAGTACATTGTCCATCCCTACATTATGTGTTGGCGAATGTCAAGGTCATTTCTGCGAAAATGAAGAAATCGCGCGACAAGTAAGTATATAGTCATACAGTAACATTGACCACTGCTGTTAAATATAGAGGTCAAGGTCAACTCAATATGAGGCCTAGCGATATTGAAAAGGAAGAAGATGGTCATAGTGCTATCAATGTACAGCAATATCAATATGGTATTCCTAACTATAGGTAAAATATGTAGGTCAAGGTCAAGGATATAAATATACTCACCGATAATGGAGAGAAGGAAAGCAGCCCTGGTGCTGTCGATGCCAAGCATGACCGCTCTATCCACGATATACGTAAACGGTACATAAAATCCCGTCATCGCGAACAGATTCCCAACACAAATCAGTAGAAATGGCACGTTGGTCAGGAGAGAAATGTCCAGCATTTCGGACAATGTGTCCACTAGCGATTTGGGAAGACACGTGCATTTGTCCCAGCACGTGGCCTTTTGATCAATATCGCCGGGAATCGTTGTAATACTTGCAATGTAACTGCGCATGTCCGGTTGTGAACGGTATTGCGGAATATTTAACACACTTCCGCTGTAGAAAATGTCCTTTCTATAAAGCGGTCTCTTATAATCCTCCTTGTGGGCAGCAACATCACGTGACGATCCCACACACAATTTTGACCCGCCCTCGCCCCCTGACGGCGAAGGTTTCGGTTTAGTAACAACTTTAGTGTAACCATTATCAATAAGAGGCTGAACCTCGTGTGCAAAAACTCCGTTGGGCAAAGCTGAATGATGTTTGTCTTTCGGATCAACTTCTTCCGGTTGCGCAGTAGTACTACTGCTGTTCTTCCGGTCGGTAATGCTTAACGACATATTCGATGTTGGTGATTCTACTTCATTGTCCATAGCTACGTTAGAGCCATTTTCAGAAATCATGATTTTCGGAGGACCGGCAGGTGTACTAGTTTGACTTGTTGCGTCTCCACGGTCGGAAAACGAAAGTTTCATTTGTCTTGAGTTGTAACTTGTACTCATGGCATCGGGCGGACCCTTAACAAAATAGGCACTGGGCATGGAGGCTATATCGGAATCATCTTCCAGTTGTTTTTCCCGCTTTAGTTTAGCTTCCCTGAGTTTTGCAAACGTTTCCACGACCGCGACACTGGATTCTGATTCATTACAACGCTTCCTTCCAGATTTTGCATCCTCTTTGATTTTCTCAATGTTTTTATCACTAACCCGGATTTTCTTCTTTTTCTTTGGCTCGAGCGGCCTCATAAGCATCCCGCATACAGCACATTGTAGAATAAGAGCCGCGTGGATCAGTAAAAGGCCTCGCCAGTCATAGGCTGCGAGAAGGGCATTGTTCCCCGGAGAAAATATAAATGTCCCAACCCCTGACCCACAGACCGCTATTCCAGTCGCGAGAGCACGCTTCTTCTCGAAATAGTATCCAACACTGACGATAGATGGCAGATATATCAGACCAAATCCGAAACCTGTAAAAACCAAGACAAAGCCATTATATATACTGCAAACGTAAATATTTTAGCGGTAATCGTATTGTAGAGCTTTCTCGAGCAATAAGCATTACGCTAAATCACGAATGGACTAATTGATATTTCTATAAACTTTTTCTATTTAAAAAAAATATTTTTGCCGCACCATTAATGAGCTAATCTGTTAAAATTCGGAAATGCACTAAAATTTGAGTGCGCGAATTTTTTTTAATAGTATCACTAAAATAGTTATCTCAAAGGAAAATTACTATCATCAAAGAACATTCACAGAAAGCTGATTTGACATACTTCGCTTATTGATATACTGTACTTTAAAATACAATAATATTTGTTACAGTTGTCAGAAAATGATTGTAAACACAGAATGGCGCTTGAATTGGAAAGAGAATTTACCTCCGAGGAAGCCGTAGGTGATGATGAGAACGTTTAGACTGGGACTAAATGACCCAATAATGAACCCCAATGATGCGATGACACTACCAACAATGGTCACTTTACGGCAGCCGAACTTGTTTGTAAGCCCACTCACGATTGGTCCTGAAATAACGTGAAAACAACTTATTTTAAACATTATAACATCAAAACTCTCCTAACGTTTCCGGTTCTTTGAAACCACTCCGGACAAATTTCTGGGTCATTGGAACCACTTTGGAAAAGTTCCCGGGTCATGGAAACCACTCAAGACAAGTAACCGGTCATGGGTACCACTCCGGACAAATTTCTGGGTCGTGGGAACCACTACGGACATATTTCTTGGTCATGAGAACCACTCCGGACATTTTTCTGGGTCATTGGAACCACTATGAAAAAGTTCCGATGTCATGGTAACCACTCAAGACAAGTAACTGGTTATGGGTATCACTCCAGACAAATTCCGGGTCGTGGTAACCACTTCGGACAACTTTCTGGGTCGTGGAAACCACTCCCGACAAGTTTCCGGACTATTGGAACCACTTCCGATAACGTTCCGGGTCTTAGGAATCATTCCCAATAAGATTCCGAGTTAACGGTCTTTTACATAACAGTGTGGTATGAGCACGTGATGTACTTGAACATTCCAAAGAATTGAATCCTTGTTTTAGCTGGTTTAAATTATCTCCCTTATTTTAACCCACATGGCAACACTGCATTCAGTAGTCTCCCTTGATCCACGTTTTGGGATCACATGCAAATGTACAGAAAGCAAATCTCTCCCAGAGTGCATTGCGGTTCCCTTCATTACACCTCTGTAAACTGCTCACGCACTTCCACTGTTGACCTCGAGGTCATCTTATTTATATCCGCAATATAAATATAATCCATGATAAAAATAGATTTTTGAAATGATGTGATTATTTTCTTAAGTAATAGAGAATCATATAGAAGTAAATGACACAAGAAGAAACTTCGAAATTGAAGAAACAAATTTATTACATACCACAAATACGTTTTTCAAGAATCTTGAAATTGTGTGAGCCGTAAAATGAGGTGTAATAAAGGGAACCGCAATGCACTCTGGGAGAGATTGACAGAAAAGCAAATCTCCATCAACTGAATATCACGTGATCATCGCGTGACTATACCATGTGAACCCAACGTGGTATGACATTTGACCTTTATTTAGACAAAAGTGAATAATTCCTTACCTGCTAGTAAGTACACCCCACACAACAGGGAGCCAACAAGAGAAACTTTACTCCTTGGAGCCTTGAAAAAATCAGCAAACTCCGGCAAGAGAACACCATAAGCATACCCAATCCCGTCCACGATCACATTACACATAAAGGAGGCCAGCACGATCACCCATCCCCAGCCGCCATCTGGTGGCGTTGGGATCAGGTCAGAAACACTCTCATTGGATATTTCTGAGTCACATGACTCTCGTCGTTGACGAGATTTTCCGTTCTTTTCCTCCGACATTTTTACTTATACGGTTTTAACACAACTTAAGATTAGTATCCGATGGCGGTCTCTGTTTTCCGGAATCTGCTGTAGATGTCACACCCACATCGTGATGATGATACCCTCAGATGCGGATGAACGGACATCCAAGGTTGTACTTCCTGTCTCTTTCACGGCATTACGATCTGGAAATAGAAATAAACATTTTCTTCAAAATGAAAGTAACATGCATTTCTTAATGATAGCAAGCCAACTACAGCACAGTTTGCAGGTATCTTTAGTGCCGTTTTACATGCACGGGTCGGTTTAAACATGAGTGAATAATTCAAAGCACGTAGCCCTTCATGAATAAAGAAATAGTATCCTCTAAAATAACAAAAACAAAACTGATTAAACTTCTCCAAGAAAGTCCAAGAAAATCTAATTGCCTGTCATATTATTCCTACTCTCAGCTACGCTTCGAAAATTTCTGAGCGCAGCGTAGCTGAGAGAAATGGCACTAAGGTAGGTAATCAAGTCTGGTGTTTAAGAACCTGCTCATTCTGAGAAACATAGATGATTCACTCCCGGAACAAGAATTCCAGGAAAACTGTGTTACGATTTACTTTCAGAAAAATATCTGACGATGCACTTTCAGAAATTGTAATAAATATAATACGTCATAATTAAATCAAACTTATATATTGACACGAGCAATGAGTTGTTTGTAACGAGGACACATTTACTTCCGGTGGTACTGGTAATATCCGGTATCCTAAATGTTCTTGCGCAAATTAGTTACATTGACCAGAAAAACGTTAGTCCTATAGAAAAATTCTCGTAAGTACCGGTAATGTGTATTACTTATCAACTTCGATATAAATACATCACGGCCTTAAACTGTTCTTATCTCCCGTGAATCTGATAACTGCTAAATTCTCACATTGTCTATTATACAGATGGCGTCTTCTTATATTTAACTCTTTCCGGACTTTGTGTTCTTTCCGGATTCCGAACCGGAAGTAGTTATTAGGCTCGCCCGAGAAGTGCATTTTTGGTGTGTTGTTTTTTCAGTATAGCCGTATATTATTCTTTTGGCTCCGGATATGACGCGACAGGTGGCGTTACTGGTCAAGCTGAAGTATGTGATCGGTCAATGTAAGCGGTAAATGCAAAATGCAGATATGCAGTTAAAAACGAAACAAAGTTGAGATAGAATGCAAGCTGAATAAGTGGATGTATCTTTTCAAATGTCACATTAATAAAATCATATTCCTGATTCAAATGCAGTCTTAATATCACCGAAAATGATTCAAAATGATATAATGTTGTTATTTTGTTAGTTCGTTAATTTATTTCACCAGCAGTTTTACATTATAACCACCAGCATTAAATCTATGCCGTTTATCTTTTTAATAAGATATTTCTTGTTTTCATATAGAAACACAAAGGTTAGTGTTATCTTTGTACATTATTGAGAAATATCTAACTAAATTAAATCTAGAAGTCGCATTGAACACTATAAAACGTCCTAAACATTGACATGTAAAGTGGAAATATAGCAAGCCACCTTACTGTTTACAAACAACCTATTCCTGAAAATATCACCAATTACTCAGACGGAATAAACGTAACCTGAACTAAATAAATACGAATTTATCAACCAAAATGCTTGTTTCAAAATTCCTGAACACCTTTTATATGTCATTGCATTGGCTGATTGTATGTATCGGGTGCTGTTTTCAACAAATCAACATAGTCCAGTCAATTTATTATTTCGATGTGACAAAAGTGCAACAGAATGTATCTTTGTCGCAAACCAGTAAGAATACATACAGTGTATATAAACAACATGTTAAAAGTTTTAAGAAATATTTTTAGGGGAACTTGGTTAATTTTGCAATACAAAACCAGTCCTGTACTGCATATTTTGTATACACTTATGTGACGTCAACTTGACATTGGGGAATGGGGAGCTTGAAAATATATCCCGACAACGTAGAAGAGGGAACACATTTTATGTCGAATTTAGACGTCATATCCGGAACTGAGACATATATCAACCCGAGGCTCTGGACCAGAATGTTTTCAATTGTTGTACATCTGAGGAGCTTCGCTCTAGAAAATGGACAATGTGTTGTATTTGATTGACATATTTGCACCTAGGAAGTTCTCTTGCCCTACATTCAATGTCACAAGGTTATTTTTATACACTGTTAAGACCGAAGTTGACAGGTCTAGGCCATGTCTATATAAACGCTGACACAGCTATATGCCTGAAGATATAAAAAGAATTATGTCACAAAATATCGAGTTCGGTGCCGGATAGAATACAACAGCGATGACCTAGATGTATCGGTGACATTACGTTACAAAGGAATTTACATCTACCATCAGCTTAAAATATCTGAACTAAAACATGGATTAGTCCAGGTCGACGTGATCAGAATAAAATAATTCAATAGTTTGACTTCAGAAGTGTATTAAATATCAAATACATTGTGACATCATACTTTCCACTTTACGTCATAATTTGCTGAAATAACCAGACAATGGAGAAGAATCAGAGGAATTATGTTTGTTTTTCCATTGTGTTCAAATTGGGATAATTTCTGGCTATTGTGTACCTTAATTTAATATTCATGACCGATTCATCTGTTAAAGGGATACATTCCGCGCAACTTGGTAAACGTTTGGCTGTTCTTTAATGTTCATGACTGATCCAATTGTTGGAGTGACATTCATCACAAGTTGGGAAATGACTGTTCTGTGCTTTTAATATTTGTGACTGATTCAGCTGTTAAATGAATATAGTCCTCACAAGTTTGATAATGTCTTGCTGTGCTGTACCTTAAAATAATTATGACTGATTAGAGTTAATTACATTCGGCACAACTTGGAAAATGTCAGGCTGTTCTGTGCCTTTAATATTTGCGACGGATTCAGCTGTTAAAGGGATACATTCCTCAAAAGTTCGAAATTGTCTGGCTGTTCTTGAATGTTTATGACTGATTCAATTGTAGAGTGACATTCCGCACAAGTTGGGAAATGTCTGTTCTGTGCCTTTAATATTTGCGACTGATTCATCTGTTAAAGGGATACAATCCACACAAGTTGGGAAATGATTCAACTGTTAAAGGGATACATTCCACACAAGTTTCAAAATGTCTGGCTATTCTGTACCTGAAATGTTTATGACCGATTCATCTGTTAAAGGGATACAATCCACACAAGTTGGCAAACGATTCAACTGTTAAATGGATACATTCCGCACAAGTTGGGAAATGATTCAACTGTTAAAGGGATACATTCCACACAAGTTTCAAAATGTCTGGCTATTCTGTACCTGAAATGTTTATGACCGATTCATCTGTTAAAGGGATACAATCCACACAAGTTGGGAAACGATTCAACTGTTAAATGGATACATTCCGCACAAGTTGGGAAATGATTCAACTGTTAAAGGGATACATTCCACACAAGTTTCAAAATGTCTGGCTATTCTGTACCTGAAATGTTTATGACCGATTCATCTGTTAAAGGGATACAATCCACACAAGTTGGGAAATGATTCAACTGTTAAAGGGATACATTCCACACAAGTTTCAAAATGTCTGGCTATTCTGTACCTGAAATGTTTATGACCGATTCATCTGTTAAAGGGATACAATCCACACAAGTTGGCAAACGATTCAACTGTTAAATGGATACATTCCGCACAAGTTGGGAAATGATTCAACTGTTAAAGGGATACATTCCACACAAGTTTCAAAATGTCTGGCTATTCTGTACCTGAAATGTTTATGACCGATTCATCTGTTAAAGGGATACAATCCACACAAGTTGGCAAACGATTCAACTGTTAAATGGATACATTCCGCACAAGTTGGGAAATGATTCAACTGTTAAAGGGATACATTCCACACAAGTTTCAAAATGTCTGGCTATTCTGTACCTGAAATGTTTATGACCGATTCATCTGTTAAAGGGTACAGTCCGCACAAGTTGGGAATGATTCAACTGTTAAAGGGATATATTCCACACAAGTTGGTAAATGTCTGTCTGTTCTGTGCTTTAATATTTGCGACGGATTCAGCTGTTAAAGGGATACTGTTTTGTACCTTTAACATTTTTGACCGATTCAACTGTTAAAGAGATACATTCATCAAAAGCTTGAAATTGTCTGGACGTTCAGTATCATTAACAAACTCTTGATTAATGATTAATGATAATGATTAATGATTAATGATAATGATTAATGATTAATGATAATGATTAATGATAATGATTAATGATTAATGATCTAATGATTTTTAACATATTGTCAGCATCGAAAAATCTTTCCTGTTGTTACTTTGAAGAAACGAACATTGGCAGGACCGTCAAAGAACAGCCCATTGGGGAATTCGGAACTGATCGGTCACTAGAATCATATGTTTTATGTGATGTGTTGGGTAAATACACAATAGTGTATACGCTTTTCGCATAACATTTTCTCCGTTGCCTCGTTAGACGCAATCAGGGCTGCGCGAGCATTTATAAATCGATACAGCTAGATCTAAGTAGATTTTCAATTAATTAATTATCGTATTTTTGTTTATATGGTAAACTGCAGAGTAGGATTTTTCGTAAGAACAAAAGTAGATGCTTTTGTGCAATTACTATAAAAAAAATTCAAATTTTAAACAATGTGTGGAATACCCCTTTAAAGAACTAAATGATAAATTTTAAAAGAAAAGTATTTGGTTTCTGAATTGTAAAGGATTGGTGTGACGAATTTTACATGAAAACATAGGTCGCATTATACTAAGCTAACATAAACAGCGCGTGGCAATGTATCTGATATGGAACACGAGTACATAAAAATGTATTTTTATTTAGACACAATCTTAATAAAAATTTTACTTTGAAGCCGGATATTTACTTAGCATTCAAACATCAGAGTGACCTTGATAAACTCGGTCATAGCCCCCAGGTGTCGCTGTCAGCACACAATAGACATGACTAGGAATAAGCTTCAGTTAACAATAGTAACAAAGTAGGAGATGTTGTAGTTAGCTGTTTACAATGTTTACATAATAAACAACCTACATCCTACTTAAATAAAATCGACCCGATTTTACGTAATACGTTCCTAAGATATTTATTTTACCGTACTGAAAACTGAAACCATACGTATGAATGAAAATAAAGTATTTCGGATAAGTGGAAATCCGGATTGTGAAATTTCGGTTCACGAATGCCGTGTTCATTTGTATTCCCATAGATTCTTCGCCGAATGTTTAGTGCGCATGCGTTGGAACAACGGTTGTCAGCAGAACGAATTAGTGTATTCGACGCATTAGTATTAACAGTAAACTAATTCCCATTGCAGAACTTAGTCTCTCTTGTTTAGGTTAAATATATGTTATTGCCAATATACAGTACAGGATTTGGCACAAGTTACATGAACAGTATAGACGCCCGTTCCCTATAATATGATCAAACGTATGCAGACATATTAAGATGGCTTTATAACGATAATTATGAACCATGTAATTATAATTGAATAAGAATGTTTAAATATTCAAAAATAACAAAAAACAAGACTTTGCCCTTAGGCCTTTCTGCACTCTGAAGCTTTTTCGGGCGAACTGAAAATACGGACTATAGTCCGTATGAAGAACCCGAGAGGGCAGAAAGGCCGGACGGGATAGTCTTTGGGTTTTTTATTATTTATTTTTTATTTTTATACGTAACCTTCGCAAGGACAGATTCCTTTTTTCTTATCAGCACAAAACAAACAAAACTTAACAGCAAACTTTCTAACGCTTTCACAGATATTACTGCTACTCAGGAAAGTTGTCGTTTCAAAAATAACTTTCCTGTGGAGCAACAATAGCCGTGAAAGCGCTAGAAAATTTGCCGTGAAGTTTTGTTTTTTATCAACTCTACAAGGACACGAACATTTTTTTCTCGCTATATATACATATAGAAGTAAGGACAGATATTTTCAAAAGGACGTCAAAGTTATTCACAATTTTCAGTTGCTTACGCAGTCGTCACCAACCGTCTGATAGGACAAGCATTATGGAATACCTATTGTAGCTAATGTTGTCCATTTTGGTGCTTTTGGTTCAAGCTAACTTTTAGATACAAGCCAATTGTCTAGCTACGATATCCCGAGCGGAGTTCGCCTCATCACTTATCAGAATCCGGGCTATCTACGTGATGATTTAAAATAGACAGGCGCTGATAATCCCGCGATTAGCGGAGATAGGATTTAAAGGTGCGCGAGATCTTTATCATTGAAGGTCACATACACTAGCGAGGAATTTATAATTAAAGGGTTTAAACATAAACGTTAAGCGTCCGTGTTTAATTGAAAAGGTATATGCAATTGTCCATTCTCGGGACTTTCCGGCTAGCCCAGCGAACCTCGGAAACTCGAGGCTTTAACGGAGCATGACGGAATGACCCGAAGCTAAGGTCGCGTAACGATACGAATGACTAAGAAAGGAAAGTGAAGAGTTCGAAAGTGTTTCATTGGCTGACAGAAGACTAATTTCAGTTTCTGTAATGGTCATACGTAACAAAAGAAATAAATCGTCCCATTCGACTCTAGTCTTTACTCAAGCCTTGGTTGGCTGCAGATCGGTGGCTTCTTTTGGGAAGGCAATGCAAAACTCTTCCTTCACATGTGTTTCCGAAATATGCCAGTTATGACGCAATAGTGACTGACTTGATAAATATAGTTTTCCTAAAATAGTTTTAGACTGTGATCATGAACGGACGGACAAAATGGCGTCAGTAATCGTCAAATTAAATTACCCATAATCCACGGAAGTGTTCGGAAGCATAAACCGGAACCTTTGTTTTAATGAACACACTACAAATAAATGCTTTATGATAACGGTGATTCAAGATGTCTGCCAATTAGCAATAGAAATCATGCCCTCTAAAATGTCTATGAATCATTCACAAATTCCGGAACTGACTTGCCAATCATACAGATATAGAAAATGGCAGCTGTCAGAAGAAATATTACCAATACACATGTCAGACTTCGTTAAAATGATGACGAGTTTTTTCGGCCATCGATATACATTTTGTATAATAAATACGATTAATTATAGCCGATATTTTCTTTTCGTTCGTTGCCGAAATTTAGAATTTATGTTTTCTGAGACAAGAATAGTCATTGAATAAAGGTTTTTTTAGACGTCATATTAAATAAACTGCAGCTTATGATAGGCCGGACCCGGGCCGGATCGTCCAGATTTACAGCTGGTCAGATTTTCTGAATGAGAACGCCAAGTTTGACGACCATGAGAACGATATTCTGAGATAAAGAAAGACAAATATTGACTTGGTGTCAAGTTACTATACTTTACGATAAACGTGTGTCAAATGTGTGGGACTGTTTACATTTCACACCACGTGGTGGTCCTTGACTGACCAACTGAGATGTAATGGCCAATTAAATTGACAACAGATTATTATCGATAATTGTACATTATCTGTAGTTTCTCTGCACCAAATGTCAACAAAAAGGCGACAGGCCGGCTGGACAATACAGCGACTGGTCACTTCTGTATACTATCTTTAGGTTCTGTGCACCGAGTATCAACAAACGGAGACAGCCAGACTGGACAATCACTCTATACCGAGATACAGATGAGGTCAAGACCCAGGTGGTCATCGGTGGTCAAGAACGTTTAGTCCTTGAATCGAATGACAATTTCTCTATAAAGAACGATCACGTCCCAGTTCTAACTCCGCTTCAAATTAATTTCGATTTTGTAGGTAGGTAAATAAATAATATATATATATATATTTATATAGCTGTTTGTCAATATTAGGAAGGTAAATATTTGAGGTAACAGAGAAACAAAACAAAAAACCAACAGAAATATGTATAATTGATATCAAATAAACAAACGGGCCGTCCTTCGTCGTTCCCTTTTTTCAGCAAAAAGAAAAAGAAAAAAAAAGATTTCTTCTTTTATTGATAAGCCGTAGAATCGTTTTCAACTTCAACGTTCCTGAATATATCGAACATTGAAATAATGTGGTATATTATGCTTATGTTGATAGGATCTTCAATTTAGATATTATATAATTTTCTTTTTAAATACTGTATATCTTATTTATGAGTATAATCACTTTGTTGGAACGAACTCATGTGTTAACGCCTTAGGAGTGAAGTACTCGAATCAGCCCCCGCGATCATGAAGGTGTCCCTTTATATTTTCAAGGGGCTAACCACTGCGCCATCCGACCATCTATCATATCAGTTTGACCCCTATCCTGCCCACTCCTGCACTCCCGCGATGTCAATCTGTCCAATGTTAGAGGATAACACAGCGAGAAACTTATGATAGGCGTCAGTTGGCGTCAGGACCGAAAAATAGCCAGAAACCTTTAGCTAGATGAAGTAGGCGGGACGTTGCTGAACCAGTCCATGAAATTTCTTGATAAGACGGTTCGGACCTAAGCACAGCTGTGTGACATTTAGCTGTGGCCTTGGAATTCCCGAGAAGATAACATTGTTCCTGGATATCAGCGCGTTCCTCAAGTTTTAATCAGTGAAGAGGGTCACGTTTTACCAGGTAAAACGGTCATTATCGATAGCCAAAGTACTACATCACTGTTCCAAGCTTTTGTCTGACGTGGACGTTTGACATTTTCATGTCGTATAACAGATATTTAAAACAATTGCGCACACAAATACAATATCCACCGAGAGCTACGTCAACTTAAGGACAACAATGATGTTAGCGAAGAGTGACGTCATGCCAGGAAATCGCTCCACACACTATGACCCGCATATAGGCCTTACGGCTTTTGGTAAATAAAAAACTTGAACTTGAACTTGTTATAGCGCTGGCTGTTGGTTTCCCCTGACACCCATCCTCATATGACCCTACTAGCTGTTGGTGTCCCCCTAAACACCTGCCCTCATATGACCGTGATTGTTGGTGTCCCCCTTGACACCCCCTAGACACCCGTCCTAATGTGACCCTGGCTGTTGCTGTCCCCGCTAGACACCCGTCCTCATATAACCCTGACTGTTGCTGTCCCCCTAGACACCCGTCCTCATATAACCCTGACTGTTGGTGTCCCCCTAGACACCCGTCCTCATATGACCCTGACTGTTGCTGTCCCCCCTAGACGCCCGTCCTCATATAACCCTGACTGTTGGTGTCCCCCTAGACACCCGTCCTCATATGACCCTACTAGATGTTGGTGCCCCCTAAACACCTGCCCTCATATGACCCTGACTGTTGGTGTCCCCCCTAGACACCCGTCCTCATATGACCCTGGCTGTAGGTGTCCCCCTAGACATTCGTCCTTATATACATATATGTAGGTAAGCTGATTAAGTTAACAGTATATGTCAGAAATAAACCATTGACGAAACTGGAAGCTAATTTAAATGCATGATGTAATAGGACATGTACAATATATCTGTACAGCTCTCCACACGCACACAACATTCCTGTATACACAATCGTTACCGAGAACATTTTACTGTATATAATTTATACAAAACTTTTTTTTATATTTCTCGCCCTATACCAGGACGTTACATAGCCTGGCTGTTTCCTCGTTGTGTGATAGTGATTGTGCTAATGATTTCCCGACAACAGTTTGGATTCGTATGACGTAATACAAAAGGAAGCAAAGAAACGAACCGAAGCATAGGTTTGGTTAGGTATTATTTAACATCCTATCAACAGCTGAGGTCATTTAAGGACAGCCTCCCCTGTATGCGAGATGCATGGTTGTAGTATATGTGTGTGTATTTTGTCTCCTTGCGATTAGCCCGAACAGATGCCAACCTTAAAATGCTACCTCACTGAAGCATACTGTCGAAGACATCCAGCAGGACACCCCACCCGGTCACGTTATGCTGACAACGGGCAAACCAGTCGTCCATCTCCCAACTTGGCTATTGATAGGACATTGAACAAAATAAACCCAACCCAACATGCTGAGCGCTAAGCAGCAGTAGGAACTACCATTTTATATGCTCTGGTATTTCTCGGACAGTGGACAGAACATAAAACCTTCCTCACAGGGGCGAACGCTCAACTACAGGCCAAAAGTGCGGCTGTGACAAGGGAGACATTAGGGAGAATAAAGTTGTTTGAAAAGAGGAGAAAAGATAAAGAAAAGTGCATAGTTTATGTATTGGACTATGCTGCTCACCACTATAACGAGAGCTTGGCAGAAAGGACACTAACATTTTTCTTATCTAAGATATGGATATAGAGGTCAATGGCCTGCGTCCGTTATATAACTACAATTATGAAAAGGTGAAAACTCATGAACTATTTTGTCAAAAGTTCCAGGTGTCATGGCGAACATTGAACTTCCGGTCATGTCTACCAAAGACTTTAATCGCTACATTTCGGCCAATCCCGTCAACGCTCGGTTTCCGAGACCTGAACCAAGACTTCTTATTACACTGTAATCATACAACCAGTATACACTGCTTTCAGCAATTTAAAGTATGAAGATCTATAAATCACACAGCATTCCTACTTCAATTGTCGATGAGCTGAAAACAACACCAAAAACTAAATGGCCGCAAAACGCACGGATTTCGGGACGTTAATGAACGAGATAGCTTAGTTACTTCTGATTGATCGGGTTGTAAGTGATTCTTCCGGTTATAACCGAACCTAAGACAGAGCCTCAGAAGCGACAAAGCATAATGAGTAATAAAGTATATAGAAATAGCATGGCCGACGCCTGGACATGAGATACAAAATATATCAACAAGTTGCCCAGTATAGTTTCACTTGACCTGTATTTATTTAAGTATACGGTTCTGACAGGTGTGACCAGATAAACAACAGTATTATCGCCACGTGTCCAAGGTCGGTTAGATTCCCACAGATTTGACCGAATTTGAAAAGGTCATTTGCACTACGTACGATGTATGCATTTTGACAAAGGAGTTCCGATAGAACCGTTAAAGATCCAGCCATTCGGAACATCAAATCTAATCCGCATGTTCATTTTTTTACCCTCAAAATTACTTTTGGTCAAGTGACGCAGTGTTGACACAGTCGCCTTTCACCTAGTTGATCGGGGTTCGATTCCCCAAATCTAACATGGAAAACTAAAAGGTTCATATCCCGACCACGTGGATTTCTCTCCCATTAAGTTTGGTTTCCTTACACTGTGTTAACACAATACCAGTACAGTTATATAAAGTCTGGTTAACTTAGACCGTGTTAACACAATACCAGTCCAGTTATATAAAGTCTGGTTAACTTACACTGTGTTAACACAATACCAGTACAGTTATATAAAGTCTGGTTAACTTACTCTGTGTTAACACAATACCAGTACAGTTATATAAAGTCTGGTTAACTTAGACCGTGTTAACAAAATACCAGTACAGTTATATAAAGTCTGGTTAACTTACACAGTGTTAATACAATACCAGTACAGTTATATAAAATCTGATTAACTTACACTGTGTTAACACAATACCAGTACAGTTATATAAAGTCTGGTTAGCTTACACTGTGTTAACACAATACCAGTACAGTTATATAAAGTCTGGTTAACTTACACTGTGTTAACACAATATCAGTACATTATATAACGTCTGGTTAACTTACACTGTGTTAACACAATACCAGTACAGTTATATAAAGTCTGGTTAACTTACACTGTGTTAACACAATATCAGTACAGTTATATAACGTCTGGTTAACTTACACTGTGTTAACACAATACTAGTACAGTTATATAAAGTCTGGTTAACTTACACTGTGTTAACACAATATCAGTACAGTTATATAAAGTCTGGTCAACTTACAATGTGTTAACACAATACCAGTACAGTTATATAACGTCTGGTTAACTTACACTGTGTTAACACAATACTAGTACAGTTATATAAAGTCTGGTTAACGTACACTGTGTTAACACAATATCAGTACAGTTATATAAAGTCTGGTCAACTTACAATGTGTTATCACGATACCAGTACAGTTATATAAAGTCTGGTTAACTTACACCGTGTTAACACAATACCAGTACAGTTATATAAAGTCTGGTTAACTTACACCGTGTTAACACAATACCAGTACAGTTATATAAAGTCTGGTTAACTTACTCTGTGTTAACACAATACCAGTACATTTATATAAAGTCTGGTCAACTTACACTGTGTTAACACAATACCAGTACAGTTATATAAAGTCTGGTTAACTTACAATGTGTTAACACAATACTAGTACAGTTATATAAAGTCTGGTTAACTTACACCGTGTTAACACAATACCAGTACAGTTATATAAAGTATGGTTAACTTACACTGTACTGGTATTGTGTTAACACGGTCTAAGTTAACCAGACTTTATATAACTGTACTGGTATTGTGTTAACACATTGTAAGTTAACCAGACTTTATATAACTGTACTAGTATTGTGTTAACACAGTGTAAGTTGACCAGACTTTATACTGTGTATTGACATTGCGTCATCACAATTTAAGTTTGTAAGATTTACTGATCGAATTGTGTTACATGTAATACACAATGGATAAGAAATAAATCCATCTTTGAAAGTTGACAACCTAAGTGTGCTACTCGCACACAAATGTTTGACAAATTGTCCTGTCGACTAGACATTACAGTTGATTTATATTAACACAACAGCACAAGAAACAAGCACTAGTACCGAAAGAATTCGGACGAGATTTTTGTTTACATGTACAGTACGTTAGCCGCGGATTGCAGTTCTCTCGAACGGCGCGAGGAAAACAAAAGACATCGACCTTCGGTGTATACAGGCCCAACTTTCTACACTTTGGAGAAAACTTATGTGTGTATATATATATATATATATACTGTAGGTATGATTTGCCAGAATCGATAGCTTCCTTATAAACAGCTTTATCTCAGAGGCAAACAAAACACGTGTTTCTCTCCTATACATATTTTCAATAAATACATATCTGTGTCTTTTTTAATACAACAATATAATAATACACATAACCGATATTCAAATACTGATATAAATCTTTTAATGCACAAACACTTACCCGCAGTTGTCCCCAGGTCCAGCGTGTATGTGTTGTGTACGACGCTTAATGAAAATATGTGTGAATGTTCTACCCGAAACCACGAGAGCTGATTATTACTAGTGATGACGTATCTTTAGCCTTGGCCCCGTTATCGGGGTGAAGTGTTGTGACACATACACAATCTGTTAAGCTAAACTGAAGAATCCGTACAGTCTTGTCAGAAACAGTTGTCACTCAAATTTCTGGGACGCTGTCAAAATTTTATGTTACCAATTACAAAGTCCACTTCTTCAGCATCTACACGCCCTCTTGCGGCAAAGGAATCGCTTTATGACTCCTCCCTGACCCCCACATGCCGTTCGCGCACGCGAGCTTTAGCTAGTACGTACTATACATGCAGTCACATAGTAACCTCGCGCGCCATATGACTTTGAGTCAGACTCGATCGTTACTTATATTTCCGGAAATATTTACAAGAGGCTATTGTTATTTTTGTAGATCAGCTGAACCCCGTGACTAATATACAACAGACACGGTCAGAGTCGTACCAGCCACCTTAACTTCAAATCTCCTTACAACTTATCGATTCCATTCGAGACCGGAGGGAAATACGCGTAATAAAGGTATATACCAAAAGCACCAGCCATACATTCTATCATTAAAGAAGAACACTTTCCGTTAGGTGGATTTCTAAATTATTTCACTGGTACCGCAAACCGCTAACACAATAACAGCGACTTCGTTTACACGGTGTGGAGAAATCAGATCTTTTGAAACATGTCATTCGTCGCTTTGACCGGCAATTATTACCATACCCTACATTATCTACATCATCATCCATCATTCTACCCCACCATCCATCATTCTACCCCACCATCAACAATTCGACTTCACCATCTATCATTCTACCCCACCATCCATCATTCTACTTCACTGTCCATCATTTCTACCCCACCATCCATCATTCTACCCCACCATCCATCATTCTACCTCACCATCCATCATTCTACCTCACCATCCATCATTCTACCCCACCATCCATCATTCTACCCCACCATCCATCATTCTACCTCACCACCCATCATTCTACCCCACCATCCACCATTCTACCTCACCATCCATCATTCTACCCCACCATCCATCATTCTACCCCACCATCCATCATTCTACCCCACCATCCATCATTCTACCCCACCATCCATCATTCTACCCCACCATCCATCATTCTACATCACCATCCATCATTCTCACCATCCATCATTCTACCCCACCATCCATCATTCTACCCCACCATCCATCATTCTACCCCACCATCCATCATTCTACCCCACCATCCATCATTCTACCCCACCATCCACCATTCTACTCCACCATCCATCATTCTACACCACCATCCACCATTCTACCCCACCATCCATCATTCTACCCCACCATCCATCATTCTACCCCACCATCCATCATTCTACCCCTCACCATCCATCATTCTACCTCACCATCCATCATTCTACCCCACCATCCATCATTCTACCCCACCATCCATCATTCTACCCCACCATCCATCATTCTACACCACCATCCATCATTCTACCCCACCATCCATCATTCTACCCCACCATCCATCATTCTACCTCACCATCTATCATTCTACCCCACCATCCATCATTCTACCTCACCATCTATCATTCTACATCACCATCCATCATTCTACCTCACCATCCATCATTCTACCCCACCATCCATCATTCTACCTCACCATCCATCATTCTACCTCACCATCCACCATTCTACCCCACCATCCACCATTCTACCCCACCATCCATCATTCTACCTCACCATCCATCATTCTACTTCACTGTTCATCATTCTACCCCACCATCCATCATTCTACCTCACCATCCATCATTCTACCCCACCATCCATCATTCTACTTCACTGTTCATCATTCTACCCCACCATCCATCATTCTACCTCACCATCCATCATTCTACCCCACCATCCATCATTCTACATCACCATCCATCATTCTACCCCACCATCCATCATTCTACTTCACTGTCCATCATTTTGTCTAGAAATTAATGAAAGTGTGAAACTACGAGTGGATGAAGCCCTACATTTGCATTACATCATCGTCTAGGCGGACTTAAACTCTAACGGTTTACGTAAGGTAAAACACGTGGTCGTTACGGCGTATAGACATAACAGTTGGTGACCTTTAAGTCCCGAATATATATTGACACTAATAATCTTAGTAGGAACATAACCTTTGTCGGTCCATGTCGCTAACGTATAGTAAAGACAGGACTATAATGTATATATAACACAGAGGCCTGATAACTACAGCACAGGGGTCTGATAACCATAACACAGGGGCCTGGAAACCATATTACAGGGGCCTGGTAACCATAACACAGGGGTCTGATAACCATAACACAGGGGTCTGATAACCATAACACAGGGGTCTGATAACCATAACACAGGGGTCTGGTAACCATAATACAGGGGCCTGATAACTACAGCACAGGGGTCTGATAACCATAACACAGGGGCCTGATAACTATAACACAGGGGCCTGATAACCATAACACAGGGGCCTGATAACTATAACACAGGGGTCTGATAACTATATCACAGGGGTCTGATAACTATAACACAGGGGTCTGATAACCATAACACATGGCCCTGATAACTATAACACATGGGCCTGATAACTATAACACAGGGGCCTGATAACTATAACACAGGGGTCTGATAACTATATCACAGGGGTCTGATAACCATAACACAGGGGCCTGATAACTATAACACAGGGAACTGATAACTATAACACAGAGGTCTGATAACCATAACACAGGGGCCTGATAACTATAACACAGGGGCCTGATAACTATAACACAGGGGTCTGATAACTATAACACAGGGGTCTGATAACTATAACACAGGGGTCTGATAACCATAACACAGTGGCCTGATAACTATAACACAGGGAACTGATAACCATAACACATGGCCCTGGTAGCCATAACACATGGGCCTGATAACTATAACACAGGGGCCTGATAACTATAACACAGGGGTCTGATAACCATAACACAGGGGCCTGATAACTATAACACAGGGGTCTGATAACCATAACACAGTGGCCTGATAACTATAACACAGGGGTCTGATAACTATAACACAGGGGTCTGATAACTATAACACAGGGGTCTGATAACTATAACACAGGGGTCTGATAACTATAACACAGAGGTCTGATAACTATAACACAGGGGTCTGATAACCATAACACAGTGGCCTGATAACTATAACACAGGGACCTGATAACTATAACACAGGGGTCTGATAACCATAATACAGCAGCATTATAGCAATTATAACAATTATAATTGCTATAGCACTATAACAACGACGACGACGACAACAACGACGACGACGACAACAACGACAACAGCGAAAACAACGACGACAACAACAACATTAACAACAATACAACAGACATAGCCTTGCTATCGAACGTGTCACTAGAATTCAAATATAATTATTGTGAAAATGACTCTACAGAGAGGCACTTAATAATTCATTGACATGCGGTCTGAAAGTTCCGCGTGCGCGCCGGAAATCTTCTCCAAACGAACTATGCCAGATATGTTATTTAACTCTCTCATTACAAATACATGTATTTCATTACAAAGTGTGGAGTCCATGGGTCGGACACAAGTAGACAGTAAAGTGTTAGAATTGTCCATCAAAAGGCGAATGGACTTTTCTTGTTCACCACGTGACCTTTGAGCTTGGAACATAAAGTGTATACCAAAACACCGCAATGATGTCGTACCGCTAAGGTCAATATATTATCTGCCCTTAAGGTATCGTACTTGTTACATTCAAAGTCATAAGTCACAGAGAAGCCATCATGGAAACAATGGAGCACGCGAATACATGGAAACCGATATTTGATATTACAACGGTGTCATTTCCTTTATTACCATGATATTGGTTATAGGAATATCCAAGGCCACAGGGACCTGAGAATCTGTTATAGTCTACATGTATTTGGACCTTCCCTAGCGTGAACAGCACACTTTCAGTCGTTTTTGGAGGGGTTGGGTAGGGGCTAGATTTAATGTCTGAAAATGTGCTATACACAGTAGGGAAGATCCAAATACACGTAGACTGTAACAAATTCTCAGGTCCCTGTGCTTTAAATCCAGAAGGGATCCATTTTCGTCTTATAACGTATTCATTGTGCGATCAACAAATTTCGTTTCAGAACTGCAAAAGTACGTCATCCGTCATAATGACAATGACAATTGTTTATTCTCGTAAACAGTACAGTGTAGAGAATATGAACATCAACAAATGGATAACAATAATGCATGGTAAAACAGAATGGAAATCAGTATTGTGAATTAATTATCCGCGAAGATAAAGAAAGTTTAACTTGGGAGGAAATATTTGAGCATCTTGAAGTTCCACGGCCTTCAACGCCTCCCTCAGAACCGACGATATTTTTCCCGCCAAAAGTGTGTGCGTGAACTGTTCCTACCCCTGTCACTGAGGGTCTCAGAATTCCCGTACCCCTACCTCTCCGGATCACATTAATCTCCAATACCGATATTAATGTGTGTTTTAAACTTAGACAATATTACATACAGGACAGAGCGTTGTAAGTAGCTTATAACAGTTTACATAATTATAATTCATCATATATAAGCGCTCCGAATTTAACGGGATCAACGCACTCTCCTAACACCTAAATATTGGTGTTAATCTTTTATGTCGGCAAAAATCCAAGATTCTTCGTTTAGTGACCCAAATGTTGTTGTTTTTCAATAATCAGTATAATAAAACAAATTTAATTGTGAGAATTTTTTTTTCGTTAAATTGAAATTTTTCATTGATAATGCTATCTTTGTGCGCATTTCCAGAGTTGATCATTATGGCGGTACAGTTGATTTAAAACTAATAACAAATGTATAACCATATTTATTAATAAGGGCTACGAGAAAAAGTATACAACATATCTAGGTTGGGGAATAAGTTAAATATAACTCCCATAACAACGACAACGACGACGACCACGGCGACGACGATGACAACAACAACAACAACAACAACAACAACAACGAACGCTGTTAAAATCGAAATGAAAGGAGACAGTTAAAGAAAATATTGAAAAACGAAACGAAACGTCGATGATTTTGATAAGTATAAATGATTTTGAACACAGAACTTTTTGTCACATTTTACAAAGCTAACCAATTTGTCGAAGATAGTTTGTGACGTCAGCATAATTTGTTGTCTCTACCGATATCGCGCCCTCAATCTCCCGGGAAAACACGGATATAGACGAAACGGGGCAGTTAACTTATTGGTCTCGGGTTTGTATAAGTAGCCGACAACTAATGATTTTAAAACAATTTCCAGACAAACGCTACTTCGCAACAATTTTATCGCTAAACACATTTATAACTACAGTCTGAACATCAGGACAGTGCCATGTTGGAGACAGTATGTCGCAGAGTTTAGACAATGTGGCGCTCTAACACTCGGTAATATTAAGCGGGATCAGGAACCTTCCGTAGCGCGGCGTCTAGACGATTCCGAATTAGCAGAATGATATTTCCCCGGTTTAGAGGGTTTAGGGGTGTGTTGCTTTGAAATACAAAGCAGTATTAAGTTATATAGAGTTATTATCTAGAGACTTTCATGGTTAGCAAGTTCAAATTATTAAATCGTCATGCTCTAATCAGGGAAAAAAAGAAATGATACAATTTGATTTGTGTGTTATGTGTTATAGATATAGCATCTCCAATCTACCCAGCTGTATAGAGGAGTACGCTCTCTCTTGAACAATAGTGGATAGACCCATAGGGGCCTGACATGAATCCCTAACAATCAGTTTATATATATATATAATTCGCATCCATGTATGTAAATACATTGCGATCAAGGTATTCATATCATCTTATAGACGACTTCCACAATGATCATGTCAGGGTATCTGGCCGACCATCACTGTGCCATTGTTATTTTTAAGAACGCCGATGTGGCACAGTGGTATAAGCTGTGTGTATTTCTGGCTAGGCGATTGGGTGCCGTAGATCGTGAGTTCGAGGCCCGGACAGGGCACGAATCAAAAAGTTGTCTTCCTTCGTCATTTGTGTTACTTTGTTATACACACATGTATATATGTGTGTGTACTATATGGACTGCGGGTTAGGAATTCGGGACAAGTCCCTGTGGATAGACCATTGCTCAGAGAGCATTGGTCGTATAAATCAACTGTAGGACGGATTTTATTATAGAGGTTCATATTCTACAAACTTGTTAATATATAAGGAGCAACAATATCAATGTATCCTGTCTAATTCATATCTTAATGGTTTGTAGCTTTGAAAGATAGGGGCACGGTAATTGTTCATAAAATTATCTCCCTTAGTTGTTCGTGACATAATCTCCCTTAGTTGTTCGTGAAATTATCTCCCTTAGTTCGTGAAATGATCTCCCTTCGTTACTCGTAAAAGTATGTCGCTTTAATAGATTCCCGTGAAATCATATCCCTTAGTTGCTGGTGAAATTATCATCTTTAGCTGCTGGTGAAATTATCTCCCTTAGTTCGTGAAATTATCTCCCTTCGTTACTCGTGAAATTATCCCCCCTGGGTGTTGGTGACATGAGTTGATCGCGAAATTTACTACCTTAGTTGCTAGTAAAATCATCGCCCTTTGTTACTCGTAAAATTATGGCGCTTTAATAGTTTCTCGTGAAATCACATCCCTCAGTTACTCGTGAAATTATCTCCTTTAGTTGCTGGTGAAATTATGTTCATTAGTTGCACGTGAAATTATCTACCTTATTGCTTCGTGAAATTATCTCTCTTTGTTATTTGTGAAATAATGTCTTATTTTCTGGAGATTATGTCCCTAAGTTACTCGTTAAAATACCTCCCTCATTTGATCGTGAAATCATCGATTTTTCTTACTGCTACCTGATTTTTGTTCAATATCGGTCAATAGAACCCACTTGGAACCACGTTCGGAATTACTCGGCATATTCCGTTAACGAGAAAAAAAGTGCCGACATCATTTCCAGTTAGCTGCTAACGACAACTTTCTACACGCTCCTCGGAGAGACGACGGGCGCCGAGGCCCATCTGATAGCTGAAACACCATACAATACTGCTACAAATAACGCAATATACTACCAGGGATGTTGATGGTTTGTCGGTAATGATAACAAATAGGTAAGGGCAGATAATTCATACTCGTAAACCTTGTATTAACCATTTTGGTTTATTTTTGTGTAACGTCCTATTAACAGCCATGGTCATTTAAGGACGTGCCACGTTTTGGAGGTGGAGGAAAGCCGGAGTACCTAGAGAACAACCATCGGCCTACAGTCAGTACCTGGCAACTGCCCCACATAGGTTTCGAACTCGCAACCTAGAGGTGGAGGGCTGGTGATAAAGTGTCGAGAAACCTTAACCACTCGGCCACAGCGGCCCCTTGGTAATAACCAAGAGAACTTATATAGTTATAAAACTATAAGATACCGTATAAATGTTTATTTATTTATTGCTTGATAAACTTGTTTTTCGTGTGTTTACTAGTTTGTGGTTCACCTAATTTTAGATAAGGGGGGAGGGGGGCTCCCTATAGCTACCTTAATTCTATTCTGTTGCCCCCCCCCCCCCCCCCCCCCTTTCATCATTTCTCTCCCAACAAACAACAAACAACTCACGCACACGCGACCCTGTCAAGTTCTATCAGGATCAGGAAGAGTATAATATATTATCTCACGGTAGAGCACTCGTGGTATTATATGAAGCTTTTGTGTAGGGGTAAATAAGTAAGTACATGTATGTGTTTACGATTATTTAGTCAGCCGAAACTGACACAAGAATAGCACAAACCAGAATTAGTCACACACCGATACAATCACCACTCATTCAAATCACTCTGTTGAAATTTAAAAACCAAATACACAGTCAACAGGCAATGTGATGTGTACAAACGGGTAAAAATCACACCTCACCTCGCCGTTTCGCTGTGTGTCAGCCGTACAGATGAGGACAGATGGATGCTGTGTCGATCTCCTGTGATTGTTCCGACACCAGAGTTCATAGATGTCATTCACCTGACGTGAAATCAATATTTTATGAAATGTATCTGTGGTATTGTCAATTTCTCCTCAGTTTGATGAAATGTATCACGGTATGTCAATTTCTCCTCAGTTTTATGAAATGTATCACGGTATGTCAATTTCTCCTCAGTTTTATGAAATGTATCACGGTATGTAAATTTCTCCTCAGTTTTATGATATGTATTACGGTATGTCAATTTCTCCTCAGTTTTATGAAATGTATCACGGTATGTCAATTTCTCCTCAGTTTTATGAAATGGATCACGGTATGTCAATTTCTCCTCAGTTTTATGAAATGGATCAGGGTTGTTGTCAATATCTCTTCCGTTGTTCGTTTATTAAAGTTGACACATTTGGGTTATCAATATACATTACATACTGGTATAACCACAAAGTTTACATTCCGTCACGAAACTTAACGAAAAATTCCAGGTATTCGATTTCAAAACACATCAGTACTACACGTGTCTGTTCTATAAATAACCACTGTTTCACTTTCTCAAAATACTGTCAATCGCTGGACATTAATCCTTTATCAATCCAAAGTCTCTCCCCTGGCGTGTATTTATCACCAACAGCATGGAATGGTAGCTGTTTATTTACAAAATAGGTAGCACGCTGTCTAACAACACACTGGGTTTAGTCCTTCGACGCTAGGCGGGAACGACCTTCACCCCCGTACAATGTAAACAATGAAACGGAATTCCCCCACGTTGTAAACAGCACCACGTGACCAGGCCCTGGCACTCGCGTGTACTGGTTGTTGTTGTTTTGTAATGACGTCACAGAATCCATTTAAAGTTAATTATATTCAGCGTGAGTTGCCCATACACAATTCACCATACGTGATTTTGATGTAACTTAGTGGGCGTGGTGAAATCCAGGTCACAGATGTACGGTGAACAGTAACAACACAGGAAATCGATAAACTTTACAATAAATATTATCATATTTCATTATAGTTTTGAACTTTCAACCTTTTCAAAGAATGTTAAATCTTTTAAATGGAAGTCAAATATATGTAGGTCAGCTAGAACACACGGAGCAATATATGTTTATCATGATTGCAGTGTGTATGCAATGAAAATCTGGCTTGATTTTAATCAGAATATGCTCGATTTTATTTTCATCCGGGTCTAATTTAATCAGATTTGCTCGTTATATTCTTCTGTGTCCAGCTGGAAAAAATTGACACCGAATTTTTAATGGGATATAATTGTCAGTTGAGTCGGTTTCCGTCATTGAATTTCCAGATGTGTGGCCCTGTTGGCAAAGACTGGTTAGCTTTCAAGTGACGTACAAATTAAAATAAATGTTACATTTCTGAGTTTTTTTTTCACCTTTTGACCTTCAAAATGACCATATGCTGAAAAAGGTAATCCGAAACAATAAAATAATATTTTTTACAAATCAAGATTTTTTTTATAATTTTATTATTATTTTTTATTTATTTATTTATTTTTGTTTGTTTGTTTGTTTGTTTGTTTGTTTGTTTGTTTGTTTGTTTGTTTGTTTGTTTTTTATGTGTGGCTACTAGAGCTGCCCTGTCCCGGTTTCATCAACGTTCCTTAACTTTAAATTGTCCATAAGGAAAGAACAATGGATTTAAGGAAACAGTCTAAGCTAGAAATATTTCCTTAAATTCTGTAATGCTTTCATATGGAACCTTTAAAGTTAAAGGGGCATTCCTTCGTTCGAGCATCAGAAACATGCATAATTTCTATTGATGAAATCTATGTACGAACGATGATTATATGAGTGTTTGTGCTTACATGCAAAGAAATTAACGTGAAAATGTACAAGAAAATTTTAAAAGGAGTATCGTATACAAATACCGTATGTTTTTGCGGTATTTAGCGATACTTCGGGTCGAATTAAGAATTTTCAGGACTTAACACTCGAAGAAGTTTGGTTATCTTGAGAGTTAACTGCCTAATAAATGTAAAGGAAATGTTTACTACTTGGAAAAATTACATATTTTCCAGTAAGTTTAATATTGACTACCTAATCTTTATTCAAACGAAGGCATGTCTCTTTAAAGAAGGTTGATAAAACTAGGGCCTGATTTGGTTCCAAGCTCTCATTTTACTGCAGCAGAATTTGAAAATGCCACACGCGATCTCATGCACGACTCAATAATTTCAAGGGAAAATAACGAATAATTTCTGACAGTAATATGACAGACTGAATATCTATCAGTTCAAAATTCACACCGACAAATTGATTTTACTGAAATTGACTCCAAAGTGAGACGGACTTGAATAAGAGAAGAGAAAAAAGACATATTTAATGATTAAAACATGGCGGGAGCAAAATAGCCAATTTTAAGCTTCTCTTCACAAGATTGAACGCAAATTAAAATCTATTCTCCGACATTTTTAAGCTCATTTTTAAATAACGACATGCGCTTTCAATATGAACATGCTTTCAATGCGCTGATGTTAATTTCAACGGCGATGATACTAGTTATTTTAAACATTAATCTTGCAATTCTTGAGAAAAATGAAAATTGAAGTACATCAGGAAACTTAGAGAGATTTAAGGCGGCTCCCAGCAGATGTACCCAGCACGTGCTATCGTCAACTTTAAGAAATAATAGTCCAACACCAGTAATATTATGTTGAAGACCTGAACACTGATCCCTGACGAATTCCTAAATCTACAAAGAATTATGGAAAGTGTCAACCCAGGACCTCAGTGTAATCCTATCATAGACCACTGGTCATCTGAAGAAATCTACCCATGGATAGCTAGGGTTTTCATGGGACGTTCGGACGTTTAACATCTACATGTACGGCAAAGCTAAGCGGAGATAAAAGCACAAACGCATTCGGAAACTCTCGGTACTCTCAGTAAATTGCAAGGTTATGGAAATTGTCAAAAAATTCCTGATTATATCTGTGATACAATGATGTTATATTCTTTATTTCTAGTAATTTCTAGGTAATGTAAATTATAAGTCTTAATAAAGTATATAACTATAAGACTGCAATTATTATTTGAGAAAATAACCCATTACATTATCCTTTTTTCATATCGTATCAAATATCTATCTTATTTCTACATATCAAATCGAGTCTTTGAATGTTTGAATGAGGTGATTCGCTTTCTGAGTTCTTAAATGACGCCAACCCATCACATTATTACTTCCTCAATATGCTGGTACATAATTAAGCAGCTGGGCAAGTAAACAGTCAGACATGACGAAGACATCAGCATTAGGTAGCAACAGATGTGTTTAATATTTAAATCTGACTCTACCATCTGTAGGCCGATAATATGTACATTATGTCAGGATAATGATATTGAGGATGAATATCATTTTATTCTCAAATGTAATTGTTATAACAATATTCGAAGTACATGCATTAAGCCATATTATTATAGAAGATTATTCTGTGTTCAAAATGTTTCTGAATTGTGTAAGCTAGGACAATTTCTTTATTCAGCGACAAAACAACTTAATAACGCCATTTAATTGTTTAATTTACTATATATTAGTCTATATATAACGTACATGAACTATTGTGTACTGCCATAATGACGTTATGTTCATTTTTATAATATATCGTAATACTAAAGTGTACGTGTACATGTATGTGTATGTTAGACTATTAAGCGTAATGTAATTTTGTAAGTGTGTATTATGTCATACTATATTACGTTGTATTGTTTTGTAATTGTGTATCGTGTCATACTATATTACGTTGTATTGTTTTGTAATTGTGTATCGTGTCATACTATATTACGTTGTATTGTTTTGTAATTGTGTATTGTGTCATACTATATTACGTTGTATTGTTTTGTAATTGTGTCATACAATATTACGTTGTATTGTTTTGTAATTGTGTATTGTGTCATACTATATTACGTTGTATTGTTTTGTAATTGTGTATTGTGTCATACTATATTACGTTGTATTGTTTTGTAATTGTGTATTGTGTCATACTATATTACGTTGTATTGTTTTGTAATTGTGTCATACTATATTACGTTGTATTGTTTTGTAATTGTGTATGTGTCATACTATATTACGTTGTATTGTTTTGTAATTGTGTATTGTGTCATACTATATTACGTTGTATTGTTTTGTAATTGTGTCATACTATATTACGTTGTATTGTTTTGTAATTGTGTATTGTGTCATACTATATTACGTTGTATTGTTTTGTAATTGTGTATTGTGTCATACTATATTACGTTGTATTGTTTTGTAATTGTGTATTATGTCATACTATATTACGTTGTATTGTTTTGTAATTGTGTATTATGTCATACTATATTACGTTGTATTGTTTTGTACTTGTGTATTGTGTCATACTATATTACATTGTATTGTTTTGTAATGTCTCTCTGATGTGTTGAAAAACACAAAGAAATAAAAAAGAATCTGAATCTAGTTCATCGCACTGTCATTATTTCAACTCTGTCAAGCCATCTAGGGATTAACGATCAGGTCAGCGACAGATGTAAGTGTCCCAATGTATTCATCGATTTGTACCTGTAAATGCAAAAATATCATTTCCATGGCCAATTGTGTTCATCGTTACTTCTTAAAATCCGTACAAGAAATCTTGCACTGGGCGTCATTGAGGTCATATTAATAACAAACGTGTTACGATTATATTTGAAATAATTGGGTTACTTGAAACACCCCGGCGGATATTTCGATAATCTTCGGGTTTCCGAAGACTGCAGGACATTTCCTCGCGAGATGTTGATAATTTGTTGACGGAAGTGGGATAACTTAAATCTTTAACCAGATTCGAACCCAGACTTCACGCTTTCCTAGCTTTCCTGTATATGTCTTTTTCTTTCCTGTGCTTCGCTTTCTCGTGTTGGTACCGTCCTTGCTCGAGTTTACTCTGGCGTGTAGTTTGGTTTGTTTGTTTTTGTTTCTTTAACGTCCTATTAACAGCCAAGGTCATTTAAGGACGTGCCTGGTTTTGGAGGTGGAGAAAAACCACCGGCCTACGGTCAGTACCTGGCAACTGCCCCACGTAGGTTTTAGGTTTCGCAACCCAGAGGATGGGGGCTAGTGATAAAGTGTCGGGACGCCTTAACCACTTGGCCACCGCGGCCCCTTAGTGAGTGACATCTACAATTGCGTGACGTCATTTATATATATAAGACATGGTGTCAGGGCCAGAGGAAGCTCGGGCAAGTACCATCCCATCCCCCGTAGAGACACGTCTTGATCTAAACCCTAGCCAGGTTTAAAATCCCGACCCTGTTGGCGGCCTCATCACCAGAAAGGTGTGAGAACAGGCGTAACAGCATCAGAAGCCAACACCAGATAGTCGGGAGATACACGGTCATACATGATAGGGAATATTAAACCAAATGTCTACGACTTGTTGCAGACAATCACATCATAGGACCTAGTGGGTTGTAAAAATCAATACCGATAACCTTGTTTATACGAGTTCAGACACAGGATTGGCAATACTAAAACATATACAGTTCATTGTACTTCTTAGCGTCACGGCAAGAGGCATTGTTGAAGTGAGCGACCTTATAATACCCCTTGATTGATATTTGTCCGCCGAAAACCACAGAGAATCTACGTCTCAGTAAATGGTTGGTCATTGCTCATATCTTGTATCGAACAGGTCACGTGTTCCCTGCAGTGTTACCACACATTGAACAACTCTGCTATTCAGTAACACTTTCAAGTACAAGAGTTAGTTTATAGGGGGAAAATAAACAACGGTGGTACTAGCGGATCCAGAGGGTGGGGTCCTAAAATAAACACCTATGTCAATATCCCCCCCCCCCCCCCCCTTATCGAAAATCTTATCCCTGAAAGATTGCAAAATTTCCTATAATCATTTCATTTTCCGAAATTTTGGCCCCCAGACCCCTCGCCAAAAAAAAATTCGGCGCTCACATTACCACTAAATTACTGGACCCCCCCCCCCCCCCCCCCCCCCCCCCCCCTCCTCCCCCCTTTTCAAATTCCTGGATCCGCGCCTGGGTGGTCCAGGCTTAAAGTGCAGACCTCCGAACCGTAAATGGCGCCCTAACCAACCGACCTACACAAGTCGTCGCACAGTTCGGCAACATATCGCCCTCATTCAACAGTTTTCGACCCCGAAGACGATTTCAAGACACATGAGAGCCTATATCACTTCCTGTGGGTATAGATATTTTGGCATCAGGCGTAAGATGACCGGGTCTGACGTCACCTGGGATTACGTCATCAAGACCCGAACAAGTAATTTTACAAACTCTACAAAGGTCCATATAGTCACTGTAGTATTCTTTGTGATGCTATTTAAATCCAAGATTTCTATACCCTCCGCCCCCCATACACACATATGTTTAAAGCCAATTCAAAAACTGCCGGCGCAATTTACACAGGTGCGCAAATTACATGGGTTGGCACGGTGTATTCTATAGTCAAATTATGTATGTCGATAGTGCAGCTAGCGTCAGTCAAATAATCGTCGAATCAAACCTCACCAAGCACCAGTCCCCTTCTGTGACGCGCGAGCTCGGCATCACTTGCCATATTGATCCTCATCATACTCGTTACGTAATATTTCCGAGGTTCGATCTCCAAGGTATGCAGATCAAACCAGATCGATATTACCGACTATTGTTACTAGGTCAACACACTGGAGTTAAGCTGCTGTGTAAGTAAATGTGTTTGAAGACAATGACAGTATTAATTCGTCCGTATGCCAGATACGCAATGGGGTCAATAACCACAAATAATTGTACCGTCATAAATTAATCATTAACCCGAGGCCATGACAATAAAGTAATTATCGGCTTGTCTGAGATATTTAGATGGGGTTAGAACATCAGGGTTACACTAGGGCTACACCAGGGTTACACCAGGGTTACACTAGGGCTACACCAGGGCTACATAAATTCAGGTAAATCTGAAAATACCATGATTTATTTGTAAATGAAAACAAATAAACAAGAGAAATATATATATTTAACAATATATATATATATAGGGTTACAACAATATATACAATGTATAACAAAGTAACACAAATGACGAAGGAAGACACATTTTTGACTCGTGGCCTGATCGGGCCTCGAACTCACGATCTACGGCACCCAATCGCCTAGCCAGAACTACCTTCAGCATATACCGCTGCGCCACATCGGCGTAAGTTCAATGAAAATAATAAACTCCTAATGCACGAACTAAGCTTATTTAGAAACGGCATCAACAGATTATTATTATACAATGAAGAGTCAACTCAACGTGATCTCCCCCCCCCCCTCTCTCTCTCTCTCTCTCTCTCTCTCTCTCTCAAGCATCGGTACGTAATGGATAATTATCGCAGGTCAAAAATGACTGTCATACTGATTATCTCTCTTATGTAGGATACACAGAGCTTTGTGAGTGGAGTGCCCTGTCGAAGAGTTCAAAACTAGATACGGGAACCAATCGGAACCACTTTTTCATTTTCTACGAAACTAGACTTACAGACGCAATCGGAACCCCTCGCCATTTCCTCCTACGTTCGCAGACGGAGACGAAGTGTTCCGATTGTGGCAGAAGGAGGCGAGGTGCTCCGATTGGACGGGAACCAGTCTTATGGCAATCTTCACACAGAGTTGTCGTTCTTTACACTAAATTTAAGGAAAGATAGTCGTTCTTTACACTAAATTTAAGGAAAGATAACTCTGGGAAGTAAATAGCGAAAGTGGATGACGTCATCATCAACACCTTAATTCTACCTTTTCTTCCAGAAACTATAAAGTGTTCATAATCATAAACGAATTCTTTATTACTTGAGGAGCAAAAGAGAGACACCTAGTGGTGAAAAGCATCATCACGTCAGACAACCCAGTAAATAAAATCATAAATCTGTACGACGTCAGATCGGCTATCTAGTAAAGAGACAACAGTATATCAATTTGCTACCAACCCCAAAATTCAGCAGTCTGAACTTCCAAGAGTGAGAAATTTTGCAACTCTTTCTATGAAAGAGGCCATATGAGGAGAAGCGACAATTTCTTCGTCTTGTTGGCGATAGTGGCATTGTTAGGAAGGATGGACGAGAAATTGAATGAACTCTGGACGTTGAGCGCGCAGATGAAGTTAAATGAGTGCTATATCTGGAGTCGGGATGGGAGGAATTGTAGTGTACCAGAGGGACTTGTGAGATACCCTTAACCGCAGTAGTCAGTGAATGATGTTTATGGCAAACACAAACGACGGGTTGAGTTCTGTGACGCAAATTGGACTTTGATTACACCCTCCAATACATACATTTGATATGATACGTACCGTTTTGACCTTTAAACCGAAAAATAAAACAGTAAACAAGATTATCGCTGGATTGTCCATGGACAATTGTCAATTTCACTCACGGTGAAAACTTACATAATGAATTCTGACCTTTAATCTTTTAATTTGAAAACCAGTAACGAGAAAGCTAGTATGAAGCTAGTGTGTTAACTTGATTAGCTTGATTTGAACTTGTGTTAAACAGAAACGGCGATCCTAACCGAAGGTCTGCCCAAGGGAACTCATAAGTTATTGCGCCGAAACGATTTTCTCTATTAATAGTAAAAGTGACCTTAACCTTTTACCTTTTAATAGGCGGAAACCAATTTTCTATTTATAGTAACAGTGAAATTGAGCATTGACCTTAAGATCCTAAGATAAATTCCATGCAAAGTCTCCCAATAATGAAACCGTTTGTGCAGTTCGGTCAACTTAAATTTGAGTTGTTGTCCGCCAACCAAGTTTCTATTTATAGTAACAGCTTATGCTCTTGATCTTTGACCTCTTGACCCAAAAGAAGTGATCGCCGGTAGCTATAGTTTTGAAATGGTGATGCGGGCGGACGGACGGATTTCTCTCTTCAATCTGGGATAAAAACAGATTTTTTTTTTCTAGAGAGATAGTTAATATTTCCAGATGGCAGAAACGAATTTGCGCGAGATTAAAACTATACATATGCATGACTCGATTTAAGTACCAGTTTGTTCCTGTAGTTTAAATTTTATGCATGCATGTGTCAATCATTCGAAGTCATGGGTATCAGAGGTTCTTATAATTCCGTTAACGCTGACATTTTCATACAAATTGACATATATTCAAACAATTAGCCTTCCCAATTATCCAAGAAAATTGAATAATTTGATAAAATATTTTTATTTATTTATTCATTTTTGAAGAAAAATAAATTGAATATCGACTATTATACCTTTTCCGTGACAATAGATATTTTTAACGTTTCGTGAACACGTTCAATAAATGAAGAAAATCGAACATGGATTAAAATAACGTAGAAATTTCTCAATATTAAACCGCTAATCAATATTTTTGAATAGTGCTTGCTGCTGATATCAGCGCTATACGGGTACAACGCCGTGAGCACGAGCAGTACAGCTGTTCGGAGGTAAACAAAGGTACCTATATTAGGAAAATCGCGTCATATACAACATCACAAATTAAACACTTAATAAAGACATAATCGTGGTAACGGAAAATACACTTACCTGATGGAAATGTCAGTCAATCCTCTCGCTAGCCGGCTGATGGTCAAGCTTACAGGTACTGACCGCTTGCTACAATAGCGCCGGTGAGCAATCAGCTGTTTTCTTGAACTATAAATAGGTCACAATGTATGCAAATCGCAAGCTCCGGGGAGTGCGAGGCACGAAAGGGTTCACTTAAAGTGCTTCAGATCCGACAAGCGTAAAAGAAGCGGATATCATCACAGACTATCGGTAGATACAGGTGCCTCGGACACGGTTACACTGAAATTAGCTACATAATACATTACTGATAGAATCGTGCCGTACATCGTGGATTTCAATTAGACACGGTGACTGTCGAAATGAACTGGAGTCCGCACCGGTTGAACTCATGTGATCATCGATCGACAAAGAGGCCTAGTGTAAAAGGCGGATGTTGTAGGAACTGGTTCAAACCAGATTTGTTGGTGCAGTTTGTGGGTTGTATTGCTGTTCAAGTCAAGGAGACAACTTTACGATAAAAACCGCTAATTTGTATGCACGCGGTGTATATATCAAACACCTCGTGCACTCGGGTAATGAATTCAGACGAAACCACAAAAACTGCACACGCTTAGCGATAGGATCATTCCGCTGAGCCTTAATATGAATTTGAGTCTATTGGTTACGAAATTATATTCTTGCATAGGTTTCTTAAAAGTACAAATATTTTTTATCGAATTATCAACGGAGTATTTAAAATGTCAATTTATTTCCACCGACGTAATATTATCTGGATTATAAAATCGCGTTCAGATTATCTGTTTTTAATCAAAAGTCTACATACTTCTTATGGCTTGATGATGAAAATCCACCAACCATTTTTTTCATTTTGAGATAGTGGCATAACTATGATTTGCCAGTTTATCATATGACGGCTGTCGTAATCCATTTTTTCTGCACATCTGTAGACATGACTATGTGTAATTGGATCTTCTCTGGAGTATATAGAGTAGCATATTTTTAACAACATGATCGAGGTGTCATTTTTACCGAATTTTAATCTAGCCTCCCAAAACGTCTGAAAATGTGCTATACACACTAGGGGAGGTCCAATTATAGATAGACTGTGAAACAAATTATCAGGTCCCTGTGGGGGTTTCTGATGCTTAATTGGCATTTAGAAATATCGTACGGGCCTGCATTGTTAGAGTCGACAATATATCGGAAGACGTTTACTTTCCGATACACCTGGTCATATTATCAGAGTCCCGTTTTGGAGGATCTCGGTCCCAAAACAGAGCGTTAGACAATTTTATCAATGGGCAGATGTCTGTATCGGGACAGAACGCGCAACTGTATGTGAAAACATGAAACTCTCCCCGATCCGATTTGGTGTTGCTCAGAGTTTTCATGCAATAACATCAATGAAATATTCGTGTGTTTCCGTGAATGTTCGGGATGTTTCGGTTTAATCCGTAACTATGAGATATTGACGTTTCTCGACCAGGACCTGGACACGACGCTTCGATATTGTTCGTTAAATGCATTATAGTACAGGGTGTCCCGAGGTATGCCCTGTACCCGGCACAGAATGCTTTTTGGCGATATTCGAAATCCGTATCGCTAATTAAATCCCAAATGCTTATAGCGGGAATTTCCGTCGCATGCTTTTAGCATATCGTTGGAGGTAATCAAATATGAATTGGCAACCGCTTTTAATTTTCGACGCATTTCAAACACTATGTAAGATATATACTAAGAAAGTAACAAAAGTATTAACAAGACAAACAAGAAACATCTTGAAAAAAGATAAACGGCATAGTTTTAATGCTGGTGGTTATAATGTGAAACTGCTGGTTAAATAAATCAACGAACTAATGCGTTTTAGCACGGATAACCAAAGTATATCAGTTTGAATCAATTTTAGTGATAATAAGACTGCATTTGAATCAGGAATATCATTTTATTAATGTGTCATTTGAAAAGATACATCCACTTATTCAGCTTGCATTTAATCTTAACTATGTTTCGTTTTTAACTGTATATCTGCATTTTGCATTTACCCCTACATTGACCAATCACATACTTCATCTTGATCAGTAATGCCACCTGTCGCGTCATATCTGGCGCCAAAAGAATATTATACAGCTTTACCGAAAAATGACATTTAACAAAGTACTTTCGAGTTGCGCAAGCCCATCTACTGTATACCGACCCCCAATAACGTCTATATGTGTGTCAGCGACCTCTCTCGGACTACGTCGTGGCCTTGGTTTTTATCCCAGTGAACAAACTTCCGCTGTTGCTTGGGAGCCAAATCATTGGAGGTCAAACTTTGAGATTAAAAACAATTTTAAATCGCCTTTACCTGCGTCTCTGTTGAGACACACAATGCGATAGAGGGCGCTGACCTTTGTCTCTAGGCATTGCGTAAACTGTCACCTTTACTGTGTGGTATCCTTGTCTATGCTAAACATGGAAGCGAAATGGTATCTGACGCATTCAAAGTGATGTTTGTTTAAATATAAATGTTATCCTGTTGAAATAAATTATATAACAAAAATATATTTGAAATAATATAAATTGAGTATTACCGTCAATAAAACCAATACTACAACCTTCACAAATTGAAATTTCAAATAAA
Organism: Pecten maximus; assembly: GCF_902652985.1. Lineage (NCBI taxonomy): Eukaryota > Metazoa > Mollusca > Bivalvia > Pectinida > Pectinidae > Pecten > Pecten maximus. The sequence continues at coordinate 35,649,096 of NC_047027.1, read as the reverse complement.
GATTTGAGAACTTTCCGAGGCCGACTACCGTTTACTGTACACATAGGAGGTCGGCAGGGAGTCGGCATCGAGTCGGCATCGAGTCGGCATCACTTCAGTATTTTGTCTTGGGCGTAACCACAGGGGCTTGGCACGATTTTCCAAATGATAGTCCATATATATATGTATATACTATATACATATATATATGGACTATCATTTGGAAAATCGTGCTAAGCCCCTGTGGGCGTAACGTCCTTGTTAACGAAAGTCACCATCTCGAGATGGCAGACTGTCGCGTACTTAGTTGGATATCATTAAGACTGCTCCAATCTATACAGAGTTAAGTCCCTTTATTAATTTTAGAATACGAGTTTGGAGTCAGAAGTCAAATAATAAAACGGAGCACCTCTTTCCGCAAATAGGGTAAAATATTGAAATTTGTGTTTCAACATCAGAATAACTTTGTTTGCTTTGCGTTATATATGAACTGTTCGCTTCTTGACTTGCAACACACAGAGCTGCACTTTGTGGACATATCTGTGAAAGTAGTCTTATAGTATTGAAGGAAACATCCTTTTGCAACACCTCACAATATGAATTTAAAAATACATTGTAATTTAGAATTAATTTTATTCGGTAATGACGATTAGTAGTTTGATTCTAATTCAGAAATATTCTTGAATGTTCAAAATTTCATTAAAACTAGCAATAGATTTAAAAAATTTAAATAAAGATGACGGTGAAATCTGAAGAATTTAACACTTTCTAACCCAGTGAAAATGAAAGCAATTCAAGGTCATTTGTATGTGACTTTATAGCACTCCATATCCAGGGCAGGACTGATCTATAGCAGGGATGTTACACCTAAACTCACAGACACTTGGTGAGTTGAAGATTCCACAACTAAACTCACAGACATTTGATGAGTTGAAGATTTTACACCTAAACTCACAGACACTTGGTGAGTTGAAGATTCCACAACTAAACTCACAGACATTTGGTGAATTGAAGATTTTACACCTAAACTCACAGACACTTGGTGAGTTGAAGATTCCACACCTAAACTCACAGACACTTGGTGAGGTGAAGATTTTACACCTAAACTCACAGACATTTGGTGAGTTGAAGATTTTACACCTAAACTCACAGACACTTGGTGAGTTGAAGATTTTACACCTAAACTCACAGACACTTGGTGAGTTGAAGATTTTACACCTAAACTCACAGACACTTGGTGAGTTGAAGATTCCACATCTTAACTCACAGACATTTGGTGAGTTGAAGATTTTACACCTAAACTCACAGACACTTGGTGAGTTGAAGATTTTACACCTAAACTCACAGACACTTGGTGAGTTGAATATTCCACAACTAAACTCACAGACATTTGGTGAGTTGAAGATTCCACAACTAAACTCACAGACATTTGGTGAATTGAAGATTTTACACCTAAACTCACAGACACTTGGTGAGTTGAAGATTTTACACCTAAACTCACAGACATTTGGTGAGTTGAAGAGTCCACACCTAAACTCACAGACATTTGGTGAATTGAAGATTTTACACCTAAACTCACAGACACTTAGTGAATTGAAGATTCCACAACTAAACTCACAGACACTTGGTGAGATGAAGATTCCACACATAAACTCACAGACACTTGGTGAATTGAAGATTCCACACCTAAACTCAGACAATTGGTGAGTTGAAGATTTTACACCTAAACTCACAGACACTTGGTGAGTTGAAGAGTCCACACCTAAACTCACAGACATTTGGTGAGTTGAAGATTCCACACCTAAACTCACAGACATTTGGTGAGTTGAAGATTCCACAACTAAACTCACAGACACTTGGTGAGATGAAGATTCCACACATAAACTCACAGACACTTGGTGAATTGAAGATTCCACACCTAAACTCAGACAATTGGTGAGTTGAAGATTTTACACCTAAACTCACAGACACTTGGTGAGTTGAAGATTTTACACCTAAACTCACAGACACTTGGTGAGTTGAAGATTCCACACCTAAACTCACAGACATTTGGTGAGTTGAAGATTCCACATCTTAACTCACAGATATTTGGTGAGTTGAAGATGTTACACCTAAACTCACAGACACTTGGTGAGTTGAAGATTTTACACCTAAACTCAGACAATTGGTGAGATGAAGATTCCACACCTAAACTCACAGACATTTGGTGAGATGAAGATTTTACACCTATACTCACAGACATTTGGTGAGTTGAAGATTTTCCACCTATACTCACAGACATTTGGTGAGTTGAAGATTCCACACCTAAACTCAGACATTTGGTGAGATGAAGATTTTACACCTAAACTCACAGACACTTGGTGAGTTGAAGATTTTTCACCTAAACTCAGACATTTGGTGAGTTGAAGATTTTACACCTAAACTCAGACATTTGGTGAGTTGAAGATTTTACACCTAAACTCACAGACACTTGGTGAGTTGAAGATTCCACACCTAAACTCAGACACTTGGTGAGTTGAAGATTTTACACCTAAACTCACAGACATTTGGTGAGATGAAGATTCCACACCTAAACTCACAGACACTTGGTGAGATGAAGATTTTACACCTAAACTCACAGACACTTGGTGAGTTGAAGATTTTTCACCTAAACTCAGACATTTGGTGAGTTGAAGATTTTTCACCTAAACTCAGACATTTGGTGAGTTGAAGATTTTACACCTAAACTCACAGACACTTGGTGAGTTGAAGATTCCACACCTAAACTCAGACAATTGGTGAGTTGAAGATTTTACACCTAAAGTCAGACACTTGGTGAGTTGAAGATTCCACACCTAAACTCAGACACTTGGTGAGTTGAAGATTCCACACCTAAACACAGACACTTGGTGAGTTGAAGATTTTACACCTAAACTCAGACATTTGGTGAGTTGAAGATTTTACACCTAAACTCAGACATTTGGTGAGTTGAAGATTTTACACCTAAACTCACAGACACTTGGTGAGTTGAAGATTTTACACCTAAACTCACAGACATTTGGTGAGTTGAAGATTCCACACCTAAACTCACAGACATTTGGTGAGTTGAAGATTTTACACCTAAACTCACAGACACTTGGTGAGTTGAAGATTCCACACCTAAACTCACAGACACTTGGTGAGTTGAAGATTTTACACCTAAACTCACAGACACTTGGTGAGTTGAAGATTCCACACCTAAACTCACAGACACTCGGTGAGTTGAAGATTTTACACCTAAACTCACAGACATTTGGTGAGTTGAAGATTTTACACCTAAACTCAGACATTTGGTGAGTTGAAGATTCCACACCTAAACTCACAGACACTTGGTGAGTTGAAGATTCCACACCTAAACTCACAGACATTTGGTGAGTTGAAGATTTTACACCTAAACTCAGACATTTGGTGAGTTGAAGATTTTACACCTAAACTCACAGACATTTGGTGAGTTGAAGATTTTACACCTAAACTCACAGACATTTGGTGAGTTGAAGATTCCACACCTAAACTCACAGACATTTGGTGAGATGAAGATTCTACACCTAAACTCACAGACACTTGGTGAGTTGAAGATTCCACACCTAAACTCACAGACACTTGGTGAGTTGAAGATTTTACACATAAACTCAGACACTTGGTGAGTTGAGGATTTTACACCTAAACTCACAGACACTTGGTGAGTTGAAGATTTTACACCTAAACTCACAGACACTTGGTGAGTTGAAGATTTTACACCTAAACTCACAGACACTTGGTGAATTGAAGATTCCACACCTAAACTCAGACAATTGGTGAGTTGAAGATTTTACACCTAAACTCACAGACACTTGGTGAGTTGAAGATTTTACACCTAAACTCACAGACACTTGGTGAGTTGAAGATTCCACACCTAAACTCACAGACATTTGGTGAGTTGAAGATTCCACATCTTAACTCACAGGTATTTGGTGAGTTGAAGATGTTACACCTAAACTCACAGACACTTGGGGAGTTGAAGATTTTACACCTAAACTCAGACAATTGGTGAGATGAAGATTCCACACCTAAACTCACAGACATTTGGTGAGATGAAGATTTTACACCTATACTCACAGACATTTGGTGAGTTGAAGATTTTCCACCTATACTCACAGACATTTGGTGAGTTGAAGATTCCACACCTAAACTCAGACATTTGGTGAGATGAAGATTTTACACCTAAACTCACAGACATTTGGTGAGTTGAAGATTTTACACCTAAACTCAGACATTTGGTGAGTTGAAGATTTTACACCTAAACTCACAGACACTTGGTGAGTTGAAGATTCCACACCTAAACTCAGACACTTGGTGAGTTGAAGATTTTACACCTAAACTCACAGACATTTGGTGAGATGAAGATTCCACACCTAAACTCACAGACACTTGGTGAGATGAAGATTTTACACCTAAACTCACAGACACTTGGTGAGTTGAAGATTTTTCACCTAAACTCAGACATTTGGTGAGTTGAAGATTTTTCACCTAAACTCAGACATTTGGTGAGTTGAAGATTTTACACCTAAACTCACAGACACTTGGTGAGTTGAAGATTTCACACCTAAACTCAGACAATTGGTGAGTTGAAGATTTTACACCTAAAGTCAGACACTTGGTGAGTTGAAGATTCCACACCTAAACTCAGACACTTGGTGAGTTGAAGATTCCACACCTAAACACAGACACTTGGTGAGTTGAAGATTTTACACCTAAACTCAGACATTTGGTGAGTTGAAGATTTTACACCTAAACTCAGACATTTGGTGAGTTGAAGATTTTACACCTAAACTCACAGACACTTGGTGAGTTGAAGATTTTACACCTAAACTCACAGACATTTGGTGAGTTGAAGATTCCACACCTAAACTCACAGACATTTGGTGAGTTGAAGATTTTACACCTAAACTCACAGACACTTGGTGAGTTGAAGATTCCACACCTAAACTCACAGACACTTGGTGAGTTGAAGATTTTACACCTAAACTCACAGACACTTGGTGAGTTGAAGATTCCACATCTAAACTCACAGACACTTGATGAGTTGAAGATTTTACACCTAAACTCACAGACATTTGGTGAGTTGAAGTTTTTACACCTAAACTCAGACATTTGGTGAGGTGAAGATTCCACACCTAAACTCACAGACACTTGGTGAGTTGAAGATTCCACACCTAAACTCACAGACATTTGGTGAGTTGAAGATTTTACACCTAAACTCAGACATTTGGTGAGTTGAAGATTTTACACCTAAACTCACAAACACTTGGTGAGTTGAAGATTTTACACCTAAACTCACAAACATTTGGTGAGTTGAAGATTCCACATCTAAACTCACAGACATTTGGTGAGATGAAGATTCTACACCTAAACTCACAGACACTTGGTGAGTTGAAGATTCCACACCTAAACTCACAGACACTTGGTGAGTTGAAGATTTTACACATAAACTCAGACACTTGGTGAGTTGAGGATTTTACACCTAAACTCACAGACACTTGGTGAGTTGAAGATTTTACACCTAAACTCACAGACACTTGGTGAGTTGAAGATTTTACACCTAAACTCACAGACACTTGGGGAGTTGAAGATTTCACCTACGTGTAAATCGTATATACATAATGAACTTACTTAATATTCCTACTACAACTTCTGGTAGTATTAACTGATTACTCATGATTTAGTCTAACTCTTTAAAAGTTTTTTTAAGTTCTTAAACACTTGTGAAATAGTATTCAACATTTCCCAGTTGTAAATAGAAGGTAGAATTTAGGTGATATGTAATTTGAATACGGAAACTATGTTTTATGTAAGAATTTTCGTTACACAATCAATGAATGTGTATTACCCCCGGTACGACGTTTCGAAGACTATTATGTACATTGTCACCTTCATTAAACAGATTCTACACCTAAAAGGGTATACAGGTACGTATGTACTTATAGTAGTCATCGAAACGTCACCTATTAAAGGGGCATTCCTTCGTTTGAGTAAAGTTTAGGTCGTCAAAATCAAACTTACTCGAAAATACCGTATAGCGGGAAATTTTAGCGGTCATAAAATTTGGCGATTTGGTCATGAAAACTGAAAGTTAAATTTTGGCGTGTTAAAATTTAGCGATTTCCTTAAATCTATGGTTTTAATTTGGCGTTGAGCATATATATTACCTACCGATATACATAAAAAATGTATATAGATAATTATGTTATGTCCATACATCCTATCCATGTTTATTAAGTGTTTTGTGTATTATCGATCCTCTGCCTCGAAACCGGAAACTATTACCAAAAAAATCAGACGAACACATACATGTAGATTTGTCAAATTAGTGTTTATATGAGTATATGTACAAGCAACAGACAAAGAGAATTTAATCAACCGTAAGATATCGCCATGGTCATCTATTGTATGATGTGTATATGTACAGGTGAGTTGAACAATTAGTCTACAGGTAAAGTGTTAACATCAGTTCATTGAATGGTATGGGTAGATGGCTTTGTTTTCACAAAAATTAAATATGATGCGATATATCATACTTGTGTTGCTATACATGTATCGTGAGTAGTTATTCACTAGCTATTCGCATGTACCTATCGACATTTTGCCAGGCAACATCCAACGTTACTACCAGTCGTTACTCTCTTGAGCTATCAAAGGTAAATGGCGGCCGGAACGGAAACTATTGGGTAAATTGAAATTTTCGCGTCTTTTTATTTGGCGGTGTTAAAATTTGACGGGTTAAATTTTGGCTATCTTTATACGGACCCGCCAAATCGCCAAATCAAAGCCCCGCTAAAATTTCCCGCTATACGGTATGTATTTTTTCCAAGAAGTAAAAATTATAATATTTACATTAATACGGCAGTTTTACTCTCAAGATAAACCAATCGAGTATAAATTCCTGAAAATTTGACCCGAAGTATCACTAATTACCGCATAGACATACAGTATTTGTATAAGATACGCCTTTTCCCTGTACATTTCAGCATTAATTTAATAACTTGTAGGCACAAATATTCTTATAAACATCATTCAGGCATAGATTTCATTATTAGAAATTGTGCATGTTTCTGATGTCCAAACGAAGGAATGCCTCTTTAACATTCCTTGGTTTCGTAGCAAAATCTTTACATAAACCACACTTTCCAAACTGAGGAATCTAGTTTGTCTGTCTGTCTGTCTGTCAGTCAGTCTGTGTATTTGCCTTTAATACATAACAAGAACACTTCAATCATAAGGTAGTTTGTCTAATTTCACAGTAATATGTATAGCATAATAGCGAAAAACACACCATATAATTTCTCACAAGACTGAGTTGTCTCCCTTGGCTATATACAGTATATACATATATACATACAAACAACAAAATATTATAGCAGAATTACAAGCTTAGACTACCAGTACAAAACATTGATAAAATTAAAGTCAAAGTATAATCTTAATGACATGTTAAAACAAATTAAATCTACACAAATTTATCACAATTGTATATGGAATTCAGACATATTACCAAGGACCTTCTCTTCATCACTCAAATTTCACTTTTCAATTATTTTCCCCCTCAAATGACAATTCTGTATGTATTCCGTAAGACTTGAGTTAATTAAAATGTCACTTATTCAGTGATAAATCTACAAGTTCCAAGTTCTGTACTCGTAGAATTTCTGGAAATACTTCGTCAACATTGCGAGACTCATTGTTTTTAGCAATACAGTTGAAAAATGACTTGTGAAACTAAATTGTAGATTTATCACTGTCTATAAATAGTAAATAATTAATTTCACCATGATTTTATGATCGGTCATTAATTTAAATGAAAAACATGAAATAAACAAAAGTGAAAGTTACGAAATGTACAGCATAGCTGTCGTTCCTTCTGTCTAAATATCACTGTCAACGTCATTTGGAACACGATATACATTTTATTTATTGCATTGCTCATGGCTATAATGGACTAAACAAACTATACAAAAAACAGACTAGCCCAAACATATTTACAGTAATGAGAAAGATTCACTTGGAAAAAATCTTATAAAAACACAGGAATTTCAAAATACGACAATGGAAATGATTAGTTAATTATCAGTCAATTATAATTCAAAGATGAAAATATTTGTTTTTTTATTCAATTTAATCTCAAGCAAGGGATATATATTTAGAAACTGAGTTCCGACAGGTATAGAGCACTTGTTAGGGCAAAGAGCACCGTCAATTTAACACACTACCAATATCAGTATCATTAAGGCTATTCCAGTAAAATATTTACCCAATGGGAGGGAGCACTCGGGGTTTGTCAAACAGGGGCCACCTATAGAAGTGATTTAATTCAAACAATACTATATTATAGGCTGCATTTTCCAAGCAGCCATCATGTATAGAATTTCTTTTATTTCTGGATTCCTCCCATTGGATATATATTTTGAGCACTTAGGAAACTAGCCGGAGTTTCCTCTGGCCCCGATCGCGACAACAGACATGGTGTCAGGGCTAGAGGAAACTCAGGCTATTAAGAAATAAATTCTGTTTGACAGGTCTGTTTTATATCAAACAAATTCTCACTAGAATAATATTTTCTTGAAATTTTGTTATTTGGAAACGAAATAAACAAAACTTCTCGACGTAATCCTACTATTCATCGTCAATTCTATGCTAACAATGATTTTCCTCAAAAAAATAAATAAAAATTAAATATTAGGTCAAGTGATCAATATATTTGTCTTATAATACCACTTACCACAAATTTCCATTAAAAAAACCCAACAAAAATACAAAAACAAGACAGATGGAATGAAAATGAATAAATACTTGTCAAACCACATAATACCCTTCTTATTTACCATTGTGTAGCCTTGACAAGAGACGATAATTATAATTTTGTCACCAAACATAAACTTTATATTATGTTACAATAATTCTATATTTTTAATTACCAAGATAGATTAGGATGACTGGAAAAATATAAAAAGAAACAAACATATTTTTCATTTGGCCTTACATCTGTCAAAACCTGGCTTATGATACTCCGATATAGGTACCGACTACAGACATGCCAAACTACGACGTCCCTCCCCCAAATCAAAATAGCTGCCTGTACTCCATACAAAGGGACCAGTCTCTATCCTATCAGTTCTATGCGATCAATTTCAATGAGTATACATATATCATATACATGTATATATCTTGATCTTTCAAGAATTATACTTGTATTCAATAATCACCGGGAACTTAACCGTTTATTCAACTTATCTGCAATGCCTCCCCAGGGTCCTCGTCTTGAAATAATTCTTTTTAATATTATTATCAATACTAATAACTGTAATTTATACTGTTTTTTATTTTGTGTTTAAAATTCTGATGAAAAAAAAAAAAATAAATAAAATTGTACATTTAATTTCTGGAATGTCTTATTTATTTATTTATTTATCTTTATTGAAAATATTTTAACTGTTACACTGTAGTACATGGAAAATAAACACCGCTGACATCGGTAGATTTAGAGTAGAAATTCAACACCAAGATTTTAAATTGATATGGAATTGCCATTTCAACAGTACTTATTTCAAAACATTGCCAAGAGAGTGAAAATATTGAAATTGGTCAAAACTGATTTCTGCAATGAAGATATGATGCATTCAAGCAAAGTCGATCTTTTCCCTTGCTTATAACTTATTTAACAAACACTAGTTGGGAGTAAAACCTTCAGATGTTTTTGCCAACAAGTTCTATGTCATCAAAACCAATAAGACACCCTTATATAAATAAATAGAAAAAAATCTCAAAATGAACCATGTGCATTCAATTTCATCCCCTATTAAATTTTTATCGTAAAACTTTCTGTTTAACTTACTGATCTGGGAGTTAACACAAATACACACATAAAAATATCACAGACACGTTTCCGCCTTCTCTCAGGCAGCCATGGTCGAGTTCAACTCCCACTTCCTTCTGGACAGGTCAAAGTTCAAGGTTGATCATTTCAATTTTGACTAGAAGTATTATCCAGAAATAATTACATCCGACTAGGTTTGTTGGTAAAACGGATGCAAGACACATTTGTATTTATAGAATTTATGATTCATTAAGAAGAATTCAGGAACATCAACTACTTCAGACAGTAGAATCAAGCCTCCTTCGAGATCATTTTCATGTTAATGAGATTATCAACTCCATTAAAGAATAACTTGTTAAAATAAGTTTCCATTTGAGGCACTTTGGCCACCATCTTTGTTCACAGATTTATAGGATCTTCATCGCTATTGAATCCTCAGTTCAGATACTTGCGACATCGTTTTTGTCCACAGGTACATGGGATTTTAACCTCCTCTATTGGGAACTTGTAGTCATACGTCAATTCCTCGCCTCGTTTAATCCTAAAATGATGAAATTTTAACACAATTTTACAAAATCTCAAATTTATTTTTGCTGTCTGGTGAGCATTTTCCCCAAACTATTAAATCAAAATATTTTGAACCACAATAATACTGACTTGTGGATATGACAAATTGTTATCCGTCATTATGACTAATACTTACGCTCTACTGGCAAAGATGACAATGTGTTTCTTGCCGTCCACTTGTATGACCTTAGAGTAACAGTTGGGCTGTAGGAGAAAAGTCATCGTTAAATACACAATTTATTTATGAAATATCAGAATGTATACTGATGAAATATTTAATTTCTACCAAAATTGTTCATGTTTTTTTGGTTTTTCTTTTTTGCACTTTCCCTTTTTTTTGCTTTCAAGTTGGGAAATAAAAACATTTTGTAAAAAAAAAGAAAAAAAAAGGAAGTTTTACGAATTTTTTAAAGACTTAAGACGCAACAAAATTATCATGACAATACAAGGTTATAAAAGCCCTACCTCACAAGAGTGGTTGATAAAGCGAGCGGCACTGCCACGCATCGTGGCATCCACAACATCTACATCGTCAATACGGAACATGTAACATCCAATGCCCTGCAAGTGATAATCACACAGAATACATTATATCCTCTCCTGAAGGAGACGCCGTGATTTTTGAAATGTCGACGGACTTGATCAATCATAGTGTGTCAACTCACACTTTATACAAATAATTAATCCTATTAACTCAATACACTGGATACAAATGTTCAGTATCTTTATATATTTATATTTCGTCCTTCTTCAGCTTAGTAACCTTTACTGCCAATAAATTAGCAAAATCTATTTGTGATGTTAATTACCGGAACGTCAACTAAATGGCATATTTTGAAAGGACTGATCGACGCAATTCTAGCGTTTTCTCCTGTTACACAATGATCTCTATATAAAAAGCTAATATCAAATGAGTATTTTGTCAAAAACTAAACCAAAGACTTGTAAAATAGTATATATAGAATAAATATTCAACTTCTCGAAGACGTAAGCTAACAACAAATGGCTGAAGCGTACAGTTCCTATAGACCAATCGACCACGTCACTACTAAATCTGTCAATCCCTGCAGTTGGAAATGAACATATCCTATAGAGCCAACGCACTAACCATAGGAAATGTTCATTGCCAACTGCGGGCATACTACCGTATACGCAGTGAAAATGAGGTACAATTTTCAAATATATGTTCATACTTAACATCTAATTGACAAATTTTTACTATAATCATTATGTGAGGTTATGAAATTGTCTACCACTACGACATTGAAAGGATGTTGACTGGGCATAGTGGTAGCAGCCGCAGGTATTTCTAGCTAGGTGATAAGGTGCTGTAGATCGTGAATTTGAGGCCCGGTCAAGGCAGAGTTGTAAAATTGTTTTCTTCGTCATTTGCTTTACTATGTTTTATGTGGTTTCTTCCTAATTTGGTCATCGCCAAAGCTATTCAACCACTAACGCTTACCAGGTTATTCCTGTACAGTGGAAACTTTTATACCGTGAACATTTCGTAAGTATTTACCTTGCTCTCGTAATACTTCTCCCTCTTGTCTGTGAGAGAGGATCGGATTACCTCCCCTGCATACTCGATGATCATTTCACCGCCATCAATATTTCTCTTACAGAATAGGCCCCGACCATGTATATGTGATCTACAAAATAAGCATTTCAAATAGAAAATCTTTCCTTCTTTAGGCAGTCAGAGCTAGTAGAGTAAAATATCTACCCAACAAAATGACTCGATGTTTGTCACACAAGCTCTGTCTCTGAGGGTTATCCCAATACATTATCACCTAATGGATGTAATCTCAAGTTTGTTACACAGGGCCGACCAAATACAAAGTCTGTCCCTAAACTCAAGGTCATTCTAATAAAATATTGCCCCAACAGCAACACTCAAAGTTTGTACAACAAAAACCACAAAAAATAATTATTTAATAGTATCTTCTTATAAAAGGATTTTCTCATCTGCCTGCCGTGCATAGAATTTCTTTATTTCTACTGGAATAGTCTTCTCTGAAGCGGAAAAGAAGTTGAGTTTCTTGACCAAGAAGGTTAAAGAATTTACCTGTATACACCGACAGCTTCTCGCGAGTGTTCTTTCAATTTCCTGAACCTCATCGCCATCGGTAGGTCCATGCTGGTCGCTCGCCTGTAACAAAGAACATTAGAGTCTGACCTATTGACCTTGAAACAGACATCACTGAAGCAACAAGCAGGAAAAACAAAAGTATTGCGGAACCTGACGAAAATATTACTGACCTTTAACCTGATGACATTATTAGTGACCTTTAACCTGATGACAATATTACTGACCTTTAACCTGATGAATTATTAATGACCTTTAACCTGATGACCTTATTAGTGACATTTAACCTGATGAATTATTAATGACCTTTAACCTGATGACAATATTACTGACCTTTAACCTGATGAATTATTAATGACCTTTAACCTGATGACAATATTACTGAGCTTTAACCTGATGAATTATTAATAACCTTTAACCTGAAGACAATATTAATGACCTTTAACCTGATGACATTATTAGTGACCTTTAACCTGATGAATTATCAATGACCTTTAGCCTGATGATCTTATTACTGACCTTTAACCTAATGTCTATTAGTGACCTTTAACCTGATGACCTTATTAATGACCTTTGACCTGATGACATTATTACTGACCTTTGGGACTTAAGATTCATTTCCACGTCACTCTTGCCAGCGTGGACAGGGTCCGGTTTGCGACGGTATGTGGACATGAGGAAGCTGAACATGTCGAATGGCTTGCGTCCATGGTAACCCTCAGTCCTGATGCAGCCTGTTGGATTTTCTGTGGGCTCCTGAAACAGTTGTCATGGCAACAATAGTAATGTTCTACACCTTCACAACTTTATTTAATTTCTTTAATTAGAAAATCAAAATTTCATTCCCCGATAGAAGATACCAGTTCCAATACTAGTTCACAAAATCCTAATATATTCAGGGCAAATGTATCTAGGTTATATTTACTCTTCTTCGTTCATTATGACTAAATTTACCCTAAAATACATCAAAATTAGACTTTCCTTCTTTTAGAACAATTATGTAAAAAGTTTTTATTCATGCTAAAAAGACCAGATGGAAGCATTTTGTAAGTCTTACTATAGCAGAAAACCATTGAAACAGGTTGAAGACAGGATTTTTAACGCATTTATTTTGCCACTTAGGCAATATATGAAAATACCTCGGTTTGCAATCGACAGGAAATTTGAAGATTTCTACTAATTATCCATGGAATTAATATTTGCAAAAGATTTGACTTAACACAAGAGAATCAAAATTTCTTATGGAATGATTAACTGATTCTGATGTGTGCGAGCCTCGTACCTCTTCCTCGGGCGACAGATCGTAGTGATGGTAGAGAGTCTCGTAGTTACGGAAGTGCTGCATGCCATACAGCTGCTCTATGAGGTAACGCAGGGAGTTGTGGTTTACGCCGAACATGGTTACACCACTCATACCTACAACAGATTCACCACAGGTCGACGTGTATTGATCCGTTAAATGTTCAGTAATTCAGACAATATCTTTAATATCAATTATTACAAACAAAAAAAAAATTCAAAAACTGTAAGAGTGGAAATTTATGCAAAGGGGAAATTTACACAAATTACGTTGAGTCCTTTTGATCGTGAAAATATCCCCCCCAACGTATTATTTTACTATCAATTTGCATATATTCCCGAACTACACAAATTACCCACGAGCGTGTAGTTTATGTATCGAAATTGCAAAATTACCCCCCCCCCCCCCCCCCCCCCCCCCCAGTAATATAACCCAACATTTTTGAAATATTTTATCGCTTTTGGAAATATATGTACATATGTCTGTGACCTTGAGAGTTATCCCTTCATATAAAGGAACCAATTCCAAAATGTCACCCACATAATGAGATATTACAGAAAGACTTACTCTGGAAGGAAAGTTGTTTCATACGAGCGGCAACTCGAGCATCTTGAACCTTTTCTGCGACCTGTCTCCACGCCTCTGTGGAAAAGTATATTTATATAATTCAATACAAATCCGTAATGTTAATACAAACTGGACTTTCTGTATTACATCACATAAAACAGCTTATATAAAATCTAAACTGCAATAATCTGACTCAGTTTCCCTTTCTCACTCTATTTTTTCTTTCCTTTGTGAAGTCATGATGATGCTATGAAAATATGGCGTCACAAAAACCTGAACTACGGGAATTTATCACCGCTGTACAAGAAGACATCCAAGTTGGCAACATAATTTTGGATGATGAATTAGCCATCCATCAGTCTCTTATGTTCTAGCTCTGCTAGCATTATTAGATGTCTTTGATAACATAAGTTTAGACTCAGGTTTATCAGACTGATAACCTAATAGATATGTGGTCTACTGTGTCTTTCGACAAGTGTTTATACTCCTTTATAAATACACACAAGATATATATTATGTCACAAAAATTACTCTTAACCCTTTGCCATATGTAAGCGCCTCTTGAAGCCTTTACCCCTTGCCACATGTAAGCGCTTCCTGACGCCTTTGCATTATCTCCATGTAAGCGCTTCTCGACGCCTCTACGTTATCTCAATGTAAGCGCCTCTCGACGCCATGCCGGTTCAGTAAACTTAGACATGAAAAATCGTGATTGAGAGCGACACCTATCTGGAAATCCCTGATACTATTTTAAGAAGATATCAATGCATCGACCAATCAGATTTGTACACGTCATTCATACTAAAGTTTTTTGAATAAATTAATCTAGAAAGTGTGAGTCATGAGTGTAGAAAAGTGTGACAACAACGAGGCGTGATGGCGGCTGTGGCTACGATTTTGCGCGACGTTTTTGACGACGATGATGATAATTTAGAGTTCGATGGCTTTGGACCTGAATACATTGAGTCAGATATTGATCTTAACGATGTTCTAAATGAACTGTCAACAAATAACGAGTCCGAAAATGAGGACGAACGGCGACTAGTTGTACTGCCGCCATTGGGTAATGTTGACCGAGATTTTTCGCCGATCACAGTAAATGATTTTTTTTTGGGAAACGGGGCAAGTACTTCCAGAAACTTTTGATGTTGATACTGCAAGTCCCATTGATTATTTCTACCTTTTCTTCAATGAGAATCAGTTTTCCACCATAGCTCGACACACTAATAACTACGCTCGCTGGCATTTGAAAAACGAAGGTAGATTTGACCCAAAATGGTCGGATACACATTCCTTCGTCGCGACATCGGATATAAAATATTCTAGGCTTAAGCCTGAACTGTTGAAATATTCTTGTGAAAACTTAGAAAATTCAGTTTGTTTCATTTGGGAGTTAATGTTGAATCATTTCATGTACAGGAATTCAATGAATTATAAATTACATTGTCAAAATATTTTGAAATTTGTCTGTTCTGTTTGTATACAGCTGATTTCGTGGTTATGTGTTGTTGGTTTTATAAAGAAAATAACACAGAATTAAAATTTAAGAAATTCTGAACATAATTGTAACTTACTAAAAATGTCTAAAACAACTACTTCACTTTCAAAATTAGGTTTAGAAAAATTAATCAAAACAAAGCTTAATTTCTCAAAAACTGCCATTGAGATGGTGTATGTATATTTCAGTCAGCGCAATAATGTTGCATTGCAACAATGTATTTTTGCACTATTGGCACAGAGTGCTGAAGCGTTATAACCTGCATGTGGCAAAGGGTTAACCAACTTATTTTCGTGTGCAATTAATTTCACATTTTTCACGGACGATCAAAATTCACGTAAATGAATTGCTGCTGAATAGTTCCAATCACAAGTACAGTAGGCCTTTTACAAATGTAAATCACGAAATCTAATCACAGTGAAAAGATCGTTTGAGGTGAAAACGCGAAAATAATTTGCTACGAAAATAAGTTTGCTTACAGTATCAGTGAAATCAGCTCAAAAGTAAATAAAGATCATTTATATAAACCCACCGTCCATACTGTCAGCATGACAGGAAAAGCCATCGTCACTGCTGATCTCAAACGCAAGGTACGGTTCATTTTTACTCCGAGCACTATCACGGGATGGTAGCCGTCCGTGGGAGTCGTTGGCCCTGGAGTACGGCGTGGCAACCACTTCCTCCTCCACCGCGGGCTGCGGCAGGGTTAGCAGTTCTTTCTGGGCATGTAGGATCGGGTGGCTCATGACCCCTGTAATGTACACATTATCATACACTGATGTAAATATCGTAGGATTACAGAAACCTAATTCAACTTTATACTTAAGTAATGATATTAGAATCCTTCATCTTTATATGGCAAAGGTGATATTTAGTGACAATGAAAATATTAGAATCATCCATTTTACACAACGAAGATGATATTTACTGACAATGAAAATATTAGAATATTCTATTTTACACAACGAAGATGATATTTACTGACAATGAAAATATTAGAATCATCCATTTTATACAACGGAGATGATATTTACCGACAATGAAAAGGCAAATGACTGGGAGATCATAACACACTGTGAAAAATTTACTCCATCACTCTTGAGATCTGGGACTAATCAGTTGGAAACAAATGTCAAATATCCATGAATTATTCACTCGACAAGACTAAACATTTTGCATTTAACACCCACATAGGTGTCAATCATCCTGGATTATGTGGGTAGGCCCCGGAAAATCATTAAAATTTCCCCTAAATCCTGATTCGGTACATATCCCAAATCTGTGTTAAATTTATCCGGGATTTGAGCAGTCATTTCTCATAAAACCCCAGAAAACTTGGGACATTTCTACCCTGGCCTGATTTTGTAGACAAAACACCCCCATCAGCTGTTACTGCCTTGGGCTTAGTGAGAGAGGAGTCGGTCACCATGTGTGTCTGTGTATTACACTACAACTGTGCCCAGATGGCTTCATTTGACAGTTGGTTAATTTGTGATTTCAACTCGGACACATCACTTGATGAACAAACACTGGTCATATCTGTCAACAAGATTTACTCACATAAAAGCCAATAATGCCTTTCTTAATTGTAGCTGTCGGTATTAGCGTTGGTAATGATGTACGAGAGAGATTTAAAACAATCCTTCATGTATATTTGCCATAGATGCTTGCAAGATTCAATCTGAGGTAACTGACGTTTGGTTTTGGTTTAGTTTTGTTTAACGTCCTATTAACAGCCAGGGTCATTTAAGGACGTGCCAGGTTTTGAAGGCGGAGTACCCAGAGAAAAACCATCAGCCTACGGTCAGTACCTGGTAACTGACCAATATTTTAAACCAGACGTATACATGACTACTAATACAAAACTTACCTGTAACATGAGGAAGAGCCACGTTCCTGGCCTTTAGTGGTGTTTTCCGCCTCCGTATTCCCTTTTTGATGTTATTCACTTTGATTTTGTTAGCAGGAGTAACTTTCCTTATCCTCGGTGACTTTGTAACACTTCCAGAAAGTTTACCTGTATTTGTTTCGGCCGCCGACGGAATATTCTTGGAATCTGATGTCGTCGTTTGGACACCTTCACCTGCAGTAAGGCCACGGAACACAATTTTCTTTTTCGGCGACACTTCATTACTGTTCCTTACGAGTTTACGCATCACTGCCTTCGCTATGGCTCCCTGGATCATTCCATTTTTCTCCATGGTAACAAGCACCTTCTTGCTGAGACTGGAACTTCCTGTCACCCGTTTTTTGTGGATAATGTTCGGTTTTATCATTGGTTTACGCACCTTCCCGTCCGTATTCTTCACGTAAGAATGAAGGCCTGTGACAGATGTCATCTCCTTCCTCGACAAAAACTTCTTGATGGCACTGTTGCTGATCGTGGACACTTGACCGGTGGACATAATACTGGACGCCTGGGTGGAGGTGGTTACCGTCGGAAGCACAGCTGCTCCGTAACTAGAAACTGGTGGAGTTTTGAGTAATGAATGTAACACACGCCCATCGCTACTCTTAGGAGCTAGTGGTACTGGACAGGACAAAGAAGACTGACCAGCCATGGTCAGTGTGTTGGTGCTGACCGACATCTTATGTGTTGATACAGTGATGCTGTATGTTCCAGCTTGCAGGTTCGTAGAACCGAGACGCGACAGCAGCTTGTCATGATTATTGAGCACAGATGGATCTGTAGTCACAGCGACTGGTTTACCATCCACAAATATCCGGACTAAGGTGTTGGGGTTCTTTTTATCCGTCTCCTCCCCCGTTAGAACTGAAGGCAGTGAGCTTGAAGAATTTCCCGTGACGATGTGATCTGTAGGCTGATAAGTGTTAGTGACCATCTGAGGAGTAGTATACATTTGTGGGGCCACCGATACCTGTTGAGGAATCACCATCGTACCTGGCAAACTTGAAACCCCCTCCTGTGGCCTCATGCCTGACACTTGTGGAATGTTGAAAGCTCCCATTGGAGGCCCCATAAAGACTGCCCTTTGACCTATTGCGGTCGGAGTTGAGGTCACGCCCAGGACAGATTGTGGTGAAGCTGCAATGTTAAATGGTGGTAGAGGCTGCTGGGATACGCTCACAGAACTGGGTGCAATGTTAAAGGGAGGTAAGTGTGAAGCCTGAAGGTTTTGGAGTTGCTGAATGCGAGACATATCTCTAAGTATCTGAGGATTCACTTGGGGCTGCATAAGTGGAGCAATGGACGCCCTTGGGGACGGAGTATGCATCTGTACCTGGGGGGAGAGCTGAGACAACTGGTTGGCAGAATTTGTCGCTATCGGTATTCGTGGAGATAGCTGGGCGATTGGTTGTGGTGGGGATAGTTGATAAGGAAGGGTGCCAGGCACCTGGACAATAGTCCCAGCCAGACTGTTGTTAGTGGGTGACATCACCTGAAAGCCTGTGGCCATAGCTGCAGGTGAAAGCAGACGCGGATCACTGGGGGACACCATGCCGTAGGACGGCCCAGTAATAACTTCTGGAGTTACGTGTTGACTGGTGACAATGATGTTAGGCTGTTGTGTTAACTCCACCCCAGACTCCTTGCTTCGTTGACCGATGTGTGATCGGATGTAGCTCTGTATACCTTCTCGTGTGGTCAGGTTGTGTGGTACAGTGAATTTCGAAAGTGGTGTAATGTCTTCAACACTTTTTGTTGATGCCGATTTGACCTTGATAAGGTTCTGAATCATTTTGACCGCGCCGATTCGCTGTTTAGGGTCCCGAAGCTGCTCTAGTATATTAGCAGGTAGTACTGGAAGTATGCTCCGAATGTCTTCCTTCAACATGTCCGCACTCTTAGGCCTGTGAATTGTCACAACCTGGTAACCAGGTTTCTCCTTCGGAGCGATAGCCATTTTCTGCTGTAGGAGATCACGTATTGACATGGGTGTCGTCGGATGGACCATATTCTCACCGATTCCAGCATTACTGGAGCTGCCTGCTGTCTGTGTCTTGGCGTTAGACTCAGAGCTGGTGTTCCTCGTCCTCGTAGAAATAATCTGTCCTGGATCCTTTTGTTTGTCTTTCTCCACCATCTGTGAACCTGACGCCAACATCAATTTCCCTCCACGGCCTTGGTGACTAGACGCTAAAGATGTAAAATTATCTGTCGACTGACTGGAGGGTTCCTGCGAGCATTTGGTAAATCCGGCCCCTACCATCGTTATACAGGTCTTTTTACTAGAAAACTCTGGATGCTGAGATGCAACAGATTCACTGCCAGTAGACCACTGTGACATTACTTCATGCTTTTGTTCTTTTTCAGCTGAACACACTTCCTGGATGACATTGTTTGGTTCTGTATTGATTGTGGCTGGTAAAAGTTCACAAATGACCGGCATCTTTCCGTCCTTACAGGTAGATAAAGATTGTCCATCGCTACTGGTTTGCTCACAAACGACCGGCATCTTTCCATCCTTACAGGTAGATAAAGATTGTCCATCGCTACTGATTTGCTCACATGTCTCCTCCTCTGTCTTTTGTTCCTCCTCGTTCTCACTGTCAATCACAATAGCAGAAGAGGCACTGCTGCCTTCCTTAGGGAGATCATGGTTCGCTGTGGTTTTGTTAACTTCACCCTGTCTATATGATGCGTTACTGATGTCTGGACTTGTAACATTACTTCCCTTCTCTTCACTGCAATCTTCCATTGTTTCCTTCCCAGAAGGAATAAAGTGCAGCTTTTTCCTTGAATTATTTATTGAATCACAATCATTCGTCTCTGTCTCGTCATCCTTTTGAGTTGCTGCTTCATTAGAGTTATTCCCCTTGACCTTTTCACTTCCTGTTGCAGAATTGCAATCTTGATCACAGTTCTCGTCATTATCTAAGGTATCATCAGTATCTGTGCCTAAGTTGTCTTCAAATTTCTGCAACGCGAGCGAGGCTGTTCTTCGTGATGGCCTCCCACTCTCCGTATACATACCATCCTTGACCTTCAAGTCAGATTTGCGACCTTTGACATCTGGACTTAATTTTCTCCCCTCCAGTGGTCGATTATTTTCGTCTCTTTTCAAAGGTTCTTTTCCCTGTATTTGTTTATATTTGAAGGGCCTGCCTCTCTTACGCTTCACCTCAGGTGATTTGGCCGAGTCTATTACAACTGGTGATGTTTCCTCTACCGTAGATTTCCCCTCTGGCGATAAAACGTTTCCAACAGATCCTTCCACTGGGGGAAATATTTCAAATATTGAGGGTCGATCCTTTACCGCATTTTGATCATTTTCGATCTTGTCTGGAGATTTGGGTTTCTTTGCAGGTCGTCCACGCCTCCGGGTCGGGGAAACCTCTCCACAATGTACAGTAACTTCCTGTTGCTCGGTTTTTGCTGCCATAACCCTTTCTTCTTTACATTCAATTTTAACTGATGGGGAATTTGTCTTTGGCGGCCTTCCTCTCCCCTTTGGCGAACCAACCAAACCTCTGACAGGACTGCGAAGTGGAGGACTTTTTAACCCTCCGCCGAACAGCCTCTCTTTCTTTCTAGGTACAATATCCTCCTCGACAAACACTTTCTTCGGAGAAAATTTTAATGAAGGACGTCCCCTCTTCCTGACAATGTCCGCTTTTGTTGGTGTCAAACTCTTAAGTGGTGATCTCTTAATTCCAGCCATCTTGTTGTCTCCCTCTTCAGGTTCTGTCTTTGGACTTTTCAGAGGTGGTCGTCCTCTTTTCCGTACACCTTCATGGTCAGCTTTTCCCGCAGAAGTGGCCCGACCTTTCTCTTTCACAGGACTTTTTAGAGACAGAGGGGATTTTAGTTTTGGGGGTCGGCCCCTCTTCCCTTTACTTCCGAAAGTCTCTGGGCTGTTGCTTGTTCCATCCTTCATATCCCCGGTTCCAACACTTTGCCTGTTTTTCTGTCTCTTCACATTATCCTGACAATCTGGCATCATGACATCAGGTGATGCCTTGGGTCTGCCTCGACCACGTTTAACAGGTGGTGTGCCATCGTCCATTGCTTGGCTACCAATATGATTTGAAAGGTCCTTATGGTCCTCATTAAGAGATCGTTTTGGACGCCCACGTTTCTTGCTGGGCGACGTCTCCCTGTTCTGCAGTACTACCCTTGCCCTCATTTCTCCCTCCATTGCTTTCCTAGCCTCCATGGTGTGTTCCCGTACCGAATACCTCCTCCTTCCATCCTTCGCTTCCTCCTCCACTTTTTCCTCCTCCTCCTCCTCTTCTTCCTCATCACTCGTGCTGACTTCGAAGTCACAGGATTTCACATGAGTTTTAAAACTTTCCCGCGTGCGATAGAGCCGTTTACATGTAGGGCATTTAAAAGGTCCTTTTGCCCCCGGAATACTCTTAGCTAGACTTTCTGCTTTGATCTTCTGTGCTATTTCCACATGAATCGGTAGCTTTTGCTCACTCCACCAGTCCATTTCACCTTTGACCGGACTATCATCTGAATGCCCGGAGTTTGACCGTCGGTGACGGAGAGGATATTTTTTCAGTGGTGAGGACTTGCTACTGGTTTCCGGACTGGACGTTTCCTCATTTCCAGTTGGAGTCCTAGCCAGTCCTAGACCTTTGAGAATCTCAGTTTTTTCCTTCTCTAATCTCTTTTCCTCCTCAGTATGGGCTTTGACCGGTGTCTTGTTGACCGGCGACACATCCGGAGTATTACTCACCGGTGTTTGCTCCGTGGTGGAACACACTTTATCCTTCAGATTGTCTGCGGTCTGATCTTCTTCGTTCACATTCTCCCATGTTGTTTTGACAGATGGTACTTCAAACAATGGTGGAATGCTATCAACTTCAGATATGTCCGCATCACTTTGATCTTTGGCAGAGTTATCTCCCTTGGTAATATGAGGATCACAGGTTTCGGCCAACATGTTCTGACCAGAAGACAAATTCTCATCTTCTTTATCATTGTGGTCTAAATCATCAACATTATTAGCTGCTTCCTCAGACTGGGAAACATCAGTTTTGATGGGGTGAAATTTCTCCGGATTTTCCGAGACTAACTCCCTGACTACCATGTTCCAAAGGTCTATCGTTGGACTGATCCTTTTCTCTGCATCCGATGTTTCTGATGAACCGTTACTGTCGCCGGAAACAACAACTCTATGCCCAATAAGCTCATTTTTAGCATTATAAACCGGCTCCACAATCTCTGCACTGTGAGTCTCATCTGATTTCTCATGCTGTGGAAGATCCTTCTCATCCAATGGCTGATTTTCGTCACATTGAGAGTTATCTCCCTTTTTGATTTCAGTTTCAGCACAATTCTCTACTTCACCAGATTTTGTTACGATGTTCAAGTGAATCGTACTTTCTATTGTTCCGTGTTCAGAATTCTCGTATTTCGTATCAGATGTTGTTTCTTTGGCGACCTTGGAACTTGATGAACTGGCCCCATCCAGAGAATCAGTCTCCTTGTGTGACCTCGACTTGTCTATGTCATCTGGTTTATCCTTCTTACTATCTTTCGACTTCCACATAGGGGATTTCTTACGATTCTTTCTTTGCCTTACAGGCTCCTGATCTTCCATTTCAATCGGACGTAAGAAATGTAGTGGTTCTCTTCGGATAATTTTGTGCCTATCTTCCCGATCCTCGTCAGCAGTATCGGAGCTGCCCGACAAAGAGATATCCATAATGTCCATTTGTTCTACGGTGCCTTCACCTGACTTTGTCCTGGATTTTTTTGTCGCTTCTTCTAAATCGTCTTCCAGGTCATCGCCTGTCAAATCGATGGCAGCAGTTTCATTGCCTTCAATGCTGTTACTCTCTTTTACTGAATTGCCTCTGATTTTGTTTCTGTCCTCCAATGGTCTGTGATCTGTCTGCTGATTGGCCGAAGTAGATGATACATTGCAAGCTCCATCCTGATTGGTCCACATTGTCTCTCCACTTTCCCCTGAGTTAGAGGTAATTTCTGCGTGATCATCTTTTCCACTGTCAAGAATCATTTCTGTTTTGTCTACTGGTCTCTTATCAGCGAGTTTCTGACCTTGTGTAAATTGGTCTTGGTCATTTAAGCTTTCATTCTCCTCACCTGACAAAAAAAAATATATCAGTGTCAGAAATAAAGTCTTGTGACATCATAATTATATTTCAACATATTTCAGACATTTCTCATCACATGGACACAAGCAAATTTTGTAGGAATGTTTTGATCTTCCCTGAAAATCATGAGACAGTTTTTTGACAGCACAAGAGTATCATTACACTATATGGATAGCTTACAATGTAGATGTACAGGCCACTTATTATACAATCTGTATCTACCCAATAGAAGAACTAAAATTTTCTTCAAAAGGATTTATTTTCTAAAATCCTTCGGTATTTTACTGGAATAGCCCTAAGGAATTTATAGCAATCTTATTTATCAAATTAGAATTTAATCAAATAATTTAAGAATTTTCCTAACACTGTTATTTTTTATCCTTCAAGATAAATATCCTTTACTGCTGATTATATTAATAATGTATCAAAACAAGTAAGCCCGAAATGACTGAATTGTTGATAAAAAACAAATACAATATTATTAAATCTAGTATATTTTGTATAACAATATAATAGTGCTATTTCCCGCACTGAAATGAGTACAATCCACTAAGCTATAAGAATCTGTAGCTATTAATTACCTGTAGGCATCTCATCCTGTTGATCTGTCAGTCCCAACTTCTGCACCCTGGTCGAGCCATCGTCCAACACAGAATCTGTTAAACTACTGGCTGGCAGACATTCCATCAAGCTTTTGTCTGATACAGATTTATTTTCCATTAAGCCTTTGTCTGACACTGATTTGTTTATGTTTTTGGTGGGAGCAAGTTCACTCAAGCACTCACTAGACTCTGATTCAATCAAGTCTTTGTCTGAAACAGATTCTGTCAAGTCCTTATTGCACATGGATTCAGACGAATTATTTGGTACGAAGCATCCAGAACTGCTGCACAAATACATATCCTCACTCCATTGTATATCTGGTGTATGATCTTTTCCTGATATGACAGTCTCTTGTCCTTTATGTGACCTGACCGGCTTCCGCACTTTTCCCAATCCGACAGCTTCCCTTCCTTTTTCCGATTTTCCAATCTCCTGCCATTTTCCAGATTTTCCGGACTCCTGAGGCTCTTCTTGACCTTTCTTAATGTCTATAAGTATAACATCATTTAAATCAGCTTCTAACTCATCTGATGAATCACTTGTCAAGTCAAGTTGGGTTACCTCCCCTTGATCATTAATTTTACTTCCTGAATTTTGTTCATGTGCCTCAGTGTCCATAGACTTACAGTCCTTGTCTTTCTGTAAAGTGGCATCTTGAGGATCTGAAACATTTTCCTTCACCTCTCCAGAACGCTCCACTAATGTTTTCCTTGGATCATCAACAGTTGTCTCCCTTTCAACACTAGAATGGTTTATAGAAGTTCCTTGTATTTCTTCAGATTGCTTATCATCACACCAAGTTTCCTCACTTTTTTCAAATTCCTCAGCAGAATGTTCTTTGGTTACCTCCCCTTGTGAATCTGAAGTTGTCTCCTTCAACTCACAGGAACTATCTTGATTTATCTCCCCTTGTTGGTCTATTACCTCAGCAGATTGTTCTGAAGTTGTTTCCCTTGCTTCATCAGAATCTGATACAATAATCTGTCCTATCCGATTTTGAATTGTCTCCCTTACTTCCTCAGGATTTTCGGTAGTTATCTCCCCTTTATGTTCAGAGATCTCTTCTCCATCATTTGTCTCCATTATCTGGTGATTCTCATTGGTGTCACTTTGCTTCACGAAATTGCTTTCTTCTTGACTCTCATCTTCCTGATTTTCCTGCAAAGTATCTACTTTTTCTTCACATGCTGCCTCTACTTGTTGTAATTCCATAGTTCCCTCCCCTTCTTCCTGCTCAAGGGCTGCCTGTGCTATGGCCAATACCTCTTCCTCCGTGAGTTCCCCACAGTCCTCTGGTAGCACAATCACAGTCTCCCGAATGTTTTCAACATTAGCATCCCCTTCCTCTGCGATCGGTTCCAGGCTGGAGTCCAGGGTTATTCCTGATTGGTCCATGGACTCTTCTGCAGAGGCTGTTGAAAATGTGGCATTTCCGTCGGAATCTTTTGTCTGATTGGTTTCTGTACCGTTACCGAGCTCAGTGTTATTCTCCGGCAGGACCCCAGGAGAACTTGCCAGGAAGTCTCTCTCTGTAGAATTTGACCTTGACCTTGAACAAGGCAAGGGAGATGTCGCAAATCGTTCGACAGATTTTGACCGTACATGTGAGAGAGGAGACGGAGCTAACCTTTCCACAGAACTCGACCGTGAACATGTCATCCTTTCGACTGAATTTGATCTCGCCCTTCCAGGCCTCCCGCCAGACGCAGGAGTCTTTTCACCATCTTTACGGACAATATTCCGTGCAGCAGCTTGGTTCAGACGATCAGCAATCTTCGTCAGGAACCCACTGAAGTTGTTCTCGTTAACAACACTAGGAGTCACTGGCTTCACTGGTGGCGTCTCAGGCACTGCAGTTTTCTTATATTTCTCTGGGTCCTTGATGTTTAGGAGTTTAAGTGTTTTTGGGGACAGCAATGACAAATCTACTTTTGAACTTTTCTTCTTCACGAGGGGCCAAGAACTACTAAGCTTGTCGGACTGAGAATCGTTCACGGTAGATGAACTTCCGTTATAACTTGAACTGAGACCTTGACCCTGAACACTCGAGGACTGGTAACTTAGGCAACCGTCCAATTCACACGACTCTCCAGATAGATCAATAATGTCCGATTTGAAACTGTTGTTATTTTTATTGTTGAGCGATTCTGTGTCGGGAAAGAGATTCACGCCCGGGATATCCAGTGTAGACAAGGGCACGTAGTCCGGGTGGCTTTCATCATGTATGATGGTCACATCCTTTAGAACAACCTTGATGGATTTGGGACTATCGGGTTTGACCTCTACGATCCGACATGAGTAGACGCAGCGACGACGTGCATCCCTAGTACTCCAGAACACTCGAGAGGAACTACAACAGAAAATGAATTTGTTTTTAAACAAATTCCAAGAATAATCCCAGAAAGTTTTTTTTTCTTCCCCCAATATCTTTCTATTTTTTTCACATTAGGTAATCAATAATTTCCCAAACATAGAAAAAAGTTACAACAAGTAAACCAAGTTTTTGACAAAGTAGTGACTTAAATATTGAAGTTACTGATTATAAACACAGACATCATGTAAAACCTATTGATACAAAAAAGATTCTTCACTTTGAAATAACTTAAAAGCCTTTACAGATATCTATGTAAGACTTTTGAACATGGAGCGAAATATTTCACATAACCCTTTGCCACATGTAAGCGCTTCTCGACGCCTCTGCATTATCTCCATGTAAGCGCTTCTCGACGCCTCTACGTTATCTCAATGTAAGCGTCTCTCGACGCCATGCCGGTTCAGTAAACTTAGACATGGAAAATCCCGTGATTGAAAGCGACACCTATCTGGAAATCCCTGATACTATTTTAAGAAGATATCAATGCATCGACCAATCAGATTTGTACATGTCATTCATACGAAAGTTTTTGAATAAATTAACCTAGAAAGTGTGAGTCATGAGTGTAGAAAAGTGTGACAACAACGAGGCGTAATGGCGGCTGTGGCTTCGATTTTGCGCAACATTTTTGACGACGATGATGATAATTTAGAGTTTGATGGCTTTGGACCTGAATACATTGAGTCAGATATTGATCTTAACGATGTTCTAAATGAACTGTCAACAGATAACGAGTCCGAAAATGAGGACGAACGGCGACTAGTTGTACCGCCCGCCATTAGGTAATGTTGACCGAGATTTTTCGCCGATCACAGTAAATGATTTTGTTAGGGAAACGGGGCCAGTACTTCCAGAAACTTTTGATATTGATACTGCAAGTCCCATTGATTATTTCTACCTTTTCTTCAATGAGAATCAGTTTTCCACCATAGCTCGACACACTAATAACTACGCTCGCTGGCATTTGAAAAACGAAGGTAGATTTGACCCAAAATGGTCGGATACACATTCCTTCGTTGCGACATCGGATATAAAATATTCTAGGCTTAAGCCTGAACTGTTGAAATATTCTTGTGAAAACTTTGAAAATTCAGTTTGTTTCATTTGGGAGTTAATGTTGAATCATTTCATGTACAGGAATTCAATGAATTATAAATTACATTGTCAAAATATTTTGAAATTTGTCTGTTCTGTTTGTATACAGCTGATTTCGTGGTTATGTGTTGTTGGTTTTATAAAGAAAATAGCACAGAATTAAAATTTAAGAAATTCTGAACATAATTGTAACTTACTAAAAATGTCTAAAACAACTATTTCACTTTCAAAATTAGGTTTAGAAAAATTAATCAAAACAAAGCTTAATTTCTCAAAAACTGCCATTGAGATGGTGTATGTATATTTCAGTCAGCGCAATAATGTTGTATGCAACAATGTATCTTTGCACTATTGGCACAGAGTGCTGAAGTGTTATAACCTGCATGTGGCAAAGGGTTAAACTGATTTATTTAGCATTGAAGGTTTCACATTGAGATATGATCTATTTACTGTGGAACATTTCTCATTTAGATATCATTTATTTACCATCAACATCATCATTTTCAACAAATATCATTATCATCAGCTGTATTTTATTGTACCTGCCAGTATTTGACCATATTTTAGGTAACTAGCCATGTAGTACGACGTACCTGAATTCGGCCGGTGCCAGACAGTCTCTATAATCGGATGAAGGAGTCAGCCTCCCGAGGGACTCCACTGTACAAGACCCTGAAAGGAAAAGGGCCCACAGAAATATGAACACACTGTACGGTCAAATTTTAATTGGATGATAAATCTATGAAGGAAAGACTAGCATATGACCCTTTAGAAGGTCATCATCGTAGGACTTTGTAAACAAGAGATCCCAGAGGGATCTTGGCGCCCACCATTGAATGATCTTTATAGGTTCCATGTCAGATTGATCTTTTCTCTACTTTTCCCTTCCTCTAAGTCTTACTAATCTGTGTAAATTCAGAAACAGCCCTCTAGTACTTTTCAAACAAGGGGAACCTCTATAAAAAATTTAAGATTTAGCGATAATGGCTGTCTGTTGTTTTCGGATTGGTCCCAAAATGCAACACCAGGGACCAAGGGGAACCTACATATGAAATTTGACAAAGATCCCTTCAGTACCTTCTGAAAAATAGCGATAACAAACTTCAAATGTCAAAATCCAAGATGGCTGCCTGTCGGCCATGTTGTTTTCCGATTGGTCTCAAGATCCAATATGCATAACTAGGCACCAAGGGGAACCTACATATGAAATTAGAGAAAGATCCCTTCAGCACTTTCTTAGAAATAGCGATAACAAGTTTCAATTGTCAAAATCTAAGATGGCTGCCTGTCGGCCATGTTGTTTTACGATTAGTCTCAAAATGCAATATGAATAACTAGGCACCCAGGGGAACCTACATATGAAATTTGAGAAAGATCCCTTCATTACTTTCTGAGAAATAGCGATAACAAACTTCAATTGTCAAAATCTAAGATGGCTGCCTGTCGGCCATGTTGTTTTCTGATAGGTCTCAAAATGTGATATGCACAACTAGGCACCAAGGGGAACCTATATATGAAATTTGAGAAAGATCCCTTCAATACTTTCTCAGAAATAGCGATAACAAACTTCAATTATCAAAATCCAAGATGGCTGCCTGTCGGCCATGTTGTTTTCTGATTGGTCTCAAAATGCAATATGCATAACTAGGCACCAAGGGGAACCTACATATGAAATTTGAGAAAGATCCCTTCAGTACTTTCTCAGAAATAGCGATAACAAACTTCAATTATCAAAATCCAAGATGGCTGCCTGTCGGCCATGTTGTTTTCCGATTGGTCTCAAAATGCAATATGCATAACTAGGCACCAAGGGGAGCCTACATATGAAATTTGAGAAAGATCCCTTCAGTACTTTCTCAGAAATAGCGATAACAAACTTCAATTATCAAAATCCAAGATGGCTGCCTATCGGCCATGTTGTTTTCCCGATTGGTCTCAAAATGCAATATGCATAACTAGGCACCAAGGGGAGCCTACATATGAAATTTGAGAAAGATCCCTTCAGTACTTTCTCAGAAATAGCGATAACAAAATTCAATTGTCAAAATCCAAGATGGCTGCCTGTCGGCCATGTTGTTTTTTCGATTGGTCTCAAAATGCAATATGCATAACTAGGCACCAAGGGGAGCCTACATATGAAATTTGAGAAAGACCCCTTCAGTACTTTCTCAGAAATAGCGATAACAAACTTCAATTATCAAAATCCAAGATGGCTGCCTGTCGGCCATGTTGTTTTCTGATTGGTCTCAAAATGCAATATGCATAACTAGGCACCAAGGGGAGCCTACATATGCAATTTGAGAAAGATCCCTTTAGGACTTTCTCAGAAATAGCGATAACAAACTTCAATTGTCAAAATCCAAGATGGCTGCCTGTCGGCCATGTTGTTTTCCGATTGGTCTCAAAATGCAATATGCATAACTAGGCACCAAGGGGAACCCACATATGAAATTTGAGAAAGATCCCTTCAGTACTTTCTAAGGATTAGCGATAACAAGAATTGTTTACGGACGGACGGACGGACGGACGGACGGAGGGACGGACGACGGACCACGGACGCAGGGCGATTTGAATAGCCCACCATCTGATGATGGTGGGCTAAAAAAAACAAGGAGCCGCAAAGCCTGGCATTATCCCCCACGCCCCGCAGTTGGTATGAAAACCCAAATACATGTATAAATTAAGCTCAAAGTAAGAGTTATTAAGGAAACAGTAATTTGGTATTTTTGATTAAGTCTCCATGGTGACAGAAAAAATACCGAAAATGGAAGGTCCGCAATAGCAAAAGGCACAACTAGTCTGATATATTCAGAAAGTTTCAAGGAGCTGCGTTGAACAGTTTTGGAGTTATAGCCAAGAAACAAAAGGAAACAGTAATTTGGTATTTTTAATTCAGTTTCCATGGTGACAGAAAAAATACCGAAAATGGAAGGTCCCCAATAGCAAAAGGCACAACTATAGTCTGATATATACAGAATGTTTCAAGGAGCTGCATTGAACGGTTATGGAGTTATAGCACGGGGGGAAAAAGGAAACAGTAATTTGGTATTTTTGATTAAGTTTCCATGGTGACAGAAACAAGAGATCCCAGAGGGATCTTGGCGCCCACCATTGAATGATCTTTATAGGTTCCATGTCAGATTGATCTTTTCTCTACTTTTCCCTTCCTCTAAGTCTTACTAATCTGTGTAAATTCAGAAACAGCCCTCTAGTACTTTTCAAACAAGGGGAACCTATATATAAAATTTAAGATTTAGCGATAATGGCTGTCTGTTGTTTTCGGATTGGTCCCAAAATGCAACACCAGGGACCAAGGGGAACCTACATATGAAATTTGAGAAAGATCCCTTCAGTACCTTCTGTAAAATAGCGATAACAAACTTCAATTGGACCTAAATACGAAAATTTGAGAAGGATCCCTTCAGTACTTTCTGAGAAATAGCGATAACAACCTTCAATTGTCAAAATCTAAGATGGCTGCCTGTCGGCCATGTTGTTTTCTGATAGGTCTCAAAATGTAATATGCATAACTAGGCACCAAGGGGAACCTATATATGAAATTTGAGAAAGATCCCTTCAGTACTTTCTCAGAAATAGCGATAACAAACTTCAATTGTCAAAATCCAAGATGGCTGCCTGTCGGCCATGTTGTTTTCCGATAGGTCTCAAAATGCAATATGCATAACTAGGCACCAAGGGAAACATACATATGAAATTTGAGAAAGATCCCTTCAGTACTTTCTCAGAAATAGCGAAAACAAACTTCAATTGTCAAAATCCAAGATGGCTGCCTGTCGGCCATGTTGTTTTCCGATTGGTTTCAAAATGCAATATACATAACAAGGCACCAAGGGGAGCCTACATATGAAATTTGAGAAAGATCCCTTCAGTACTTTCTCAGAAATAGCGATAACAAACTTCAATTGTCAAAATCCAAGATGGCTGACTGTCGGCCATGTTGTTTTCCGATTGGTCTCAAAATGCAATATGCATAACTAGGCACCAAGGGGAACCTATATATGAAATTTGAGAAAGATCCCTTCAGTACTTTCTCAGAAATAGCGATAACAAATTTCAATTATCAAAATCCAAGATGGCTGCCTGTCGGCCATGTTGTTTTCCGATTGGTCTCAAAATACAATATGCATAGCTAGGCACCAAGGGGAGCCTACATATGAAATTTGAGAAAGATCCCTTCAGTACTTTCTCAGAAATAGCGATAACAAACTTCAATTATCAAAATCCAAGATGGCTGCCTATCGGCCATGTTGTTTTCCCGATTGGTCTCAAAATGCAATATGCATAACTAGGCACCAAGGGGAGCCTACATATGAAATTTGAGAAAGATCCCTTCAGTACTTTCTCAGAAATAGCGATAACAAAATTCAATTGTCAAAATCCAAGATGGCTGCCTGTCGGCCATGTTGTTTTTTCGATTGGTCTCAAAATGCAATATGCATAACTAGGCACCAAGGGGAGCCTACATATGAAATTTGAGAAAGACCCCTTCAGTACTTTCTCAGAAATAGCGATAACAAACTTCAATTGTCAAAATCCAAGATGGCTGCCTGTCGGCCATGTTGTTTTCCGATTGGTTTCAAAATGCAATATGCATAACTAGGCACCAAGGGGAGCCTACATATGAAATTTGAGAAAGATCCCTTCAGTACTTTCTCAGAAATAGCAATAACAAACTTCAATTGTCAAAATCCAAGATGGCTGCCTGTCGGCCATGTTGTTTTCCGATTGGTCTCAAAATGCAATATGCATAACTACGCACCAAGGGGAACCCACATATGAAATTTGAGAAAGATCCCTTCAGTACTTTCTGAGGATTAGCGATAACAAGAATTGTTTACGGACGGACGGAGGGACGGACGGACGGAGGGACGGACGGACGGACGACGGACCACGGACGCAGGGCGATTTGAATAGCCCACCATCATCAGATGGTGGGCTAAAAATACCGAAAATGGAAGGTCCGCAATAGCAAAAGGCACAACTAGGGCACTAGTCTGATATATAGAGAAAGTTTCAAGGAGCTGCGTTGAACGGTTATGGAGTTATAGCCCGGAAACAGTAATTTGGTATTTTTGATTAAGTTTCCATGGTGACAGAAAAAATACCGAAAATGGAAGGTCCCCAATAGCAAAAGGCACAACTAGGGCACTAGTCTGATATACACAGAATGCTTCAAGGAGCTGCGTTGAACAGTTATGGAGTTATAGCCCGGAAACAGTAATTTGGTATTTTTGATTAAGTTTCCATGGTGACAGAAACAAGAGATCCCAGAGGGATCTTGGCGCCCACCATTGAATGATCTTCATAGGTTCCATGTCAGATTGATCTTTTCTCTTTTTTTCCCTTCCTCTTACTAATCTGTATAAATTGAGAAACATCCCTCCAGTGCTTTTTAAACAAGGGAAACTTATATATGAAATTTGAGATTTGGCGATAATGGTTGTCTGTCGACAATGTTTTCAGATTGATCCAAAAATGCAATACAACGGACCAAGGAGAACCTACATATGAAATTTGAGAAAGATCCCTTCAGTACTTCCTCAGAAATAGTAATAACAATCTTCAATTGACAAAATCCAAGATGGCTGCCTGTCGGCCATGTTGTTTTCCGATCGGTCACAAAATGCAATATGCATAACTGGGCACCAAGGGGAACCTACATATGAAATTTGAGAAAGATCCCTTCAGTACTTTCTCAGAAATAGCGATAACAAACTTTAATGGTCAAAATCCAAGATGGCTGTCTGTCGGCCATATTGTTTTCCGATAAGTCCCAAAATACAATATGCATAACTAGGCACCAAGGGGAACCTACATATGAAATTTGAGAAAGATCCCTTCAGTACTTCCTCAGAAATAGCGATAACAAACTTGAATTGTCAAAATCCAAGATGGCTGCCTGTCGGCCATGTTGTTTTTCGATCGGTTCCAAAATGCAATATGCATAACAAGGCACCAAGGGGAACCTACATATGAAATTTGAGAAAGATCCCTTCAGTACGTTCTCAAAAATAGCGATAACAAACTTTAATGGTCAAAATCCAAGATGGCTGTCTGTCGGCCATCTTGTTTTCCGATCGGTCGCAAAATACAATACGCATAACTAGGCACCAAAGGGAACCTACATATGAAATTTGAGAAAGATCCCTTCAGTACTTCCTCAGAAATAGTGATAACAAACTTCAATTGTCAAAATCCAAGATGGCTGCCTGTCGGCCATGTTGTTTTCCGATCGGTCCCAAAATGCAATATGCATAACTAGGCACCAAGGAGAACCTACATATGAAATTTGAGAAAGATCCCTGCAGTACTTTCTCAGAAATAGCGATAACAAACTCCAATTGTCAAAATCCAAGATGGCTGCCTGTCGGCCATGTTGTTTTCCGATCGGTCCCAAAATGCAATATGCATAACTAGGCACCAAGGGGAACCTCCATATGAAATTTGAGAAAGATCCCTTTGGTACTTTCTCAGAAATAGCGATAACAAACTTCAATTGTCAAAATCCAAGTTGGCTGCCTGTCGGCCATGTTGTTTTCCGATTGGTCTCAAAATGCAATATGCATAACTAGGCACCAAGGGGAACCTACATATGAAATTTGAGAAAGATCTCTTCAGTACTTTCTGAGAAATAGCGATAACAAACTTCAATTGTCAAAATCCAAGATGGCTGCCTGTCGGCCATGTTTTTTTTTACGATTGGTCTCAAAATGCAATATGCATAACAAGGCACCAAGGGGAACCTACATATGAAATTTGAGAAAGATCCCTGCAGTACTTTCTCAGAAATAGCGATAACAAACTTCAATTGTGACCAGAGGGATCTTGGCGCCCACCATTGAATGTTCTTCATAGGTTCCATGTCAGATTGATCTTTTCTCTACTTTTCTCTTCTTCTAAGTCTTACTAATCTGTGTAAATTCAGAAGAAACCTCTAGTACTTTTCAAACAAGGGAAACCTATATATAAAATTTAAGATTTAGGCACCAAGGGGAACCTATAATGGAATTTGAGAAAGATTCCTTCAGTACTTTCTGAGAAATAGCGATAACAAACTTCAATTGTCAAAATCCAAGATGGCTGCCTGTCGGCCATGTTGTTTTCCGATTGGTCTCAAAATGCAATATGCATAACTAGGCACGAAGGGGAACCTACATATGAAATTTCAGGAAGATCCCTTCAGTGCTTTCTGAGAATTAGCGATAACAAACTTCAATTGTCAAAATCCAAGATGACTGCCTGTCGGCCATGTTGTTTTCTGATTGGTCTCAAAATGCAATATGCATAACTAGGCACCAAGGGAAACCTACATATGAAATTTGAGAATGATCCCTTCAGTACTTTTTCAGAAATAGCGATAACAAACTTCAATGGTCAAAATCCAAGATGGCTGCCTGTCGGCCATGTTGTTTTCTGATCAATCCCAAAATGCAATATGCATAACTAGGCACCAAGGGAAACCAACATATGAAATTTGAGAAAGATCCCTTCAGTTCTTTCTCAGAAATAGCGATAACAAACTTCAATGGTCAAAATCCAAGATGGCCGCCTGTCGGCCATGTTGTTTTCCGATCGATCCCAAAATGCAATATGCATAACTAGGCACCAAGGGAAACCAACATATGAAATTTGAGAAAGATCCCTTCAGTACTTTCTCAGAAATAGCGATAACAAACTTCAATGGTCAAAATCCAAGATGGCTGCCTGTCGGCCATGTTGTTTTCCGATCGGTCCCAAAATGCAATATGCATAACTAGGCACCAAGGGAAACCCACATATGAAATTTGAGAAAGATCCCTTCAGTACTTTCTCAGAAATAGCGATAACAAACTTCAATGGTCAAAATCCAAGATGGCTGCCTGTCGGCCATGTTGTTTTCCGATCGGTCCCAAAATGCAATATGCATAACTAGGCACCAAGGGAAACCCACATATGAAATTTGAGAAAGATCCCTTCAGTACTTTCTCAGAAATAGCGATAACAAACTTCAATGGTCAAAATCCAAGATGGCTGCCTGTCGGCCATGTTGTTTTCCGATCGGTCCCAAAATGCAATATGCATAACTAGGCACCAAGGGGAACCTACATATGAAATTTGAGAAAGATTCCATCAGTTCTTTCTCAGAAATAGCGATAACAAACTTCAATGGTCAAAATCCAAGATGGCAGCCTGTCGGCCATATTGTCTTCCGATCGGTCCCAAAATGCAATATGCATAACTAGGCACCAAGGGGAACCTACATATGAAATTTGAGAAAGATCCCTTCAGTACTTTCGGAGGATTAGCGATAACAAGAATTGTTTACGGACGGACGGACGGACAGAGGGAGGGAGGGACGGACGGACGGACGGACGACGGACCACGGACGCAGGGCGATTTGAATAGCCCACCATCTGATGATGGTGGGCTAAAAATACCAAAAATGGAAGGTCCCCAATAGCAAAAGGCACAACTAGGGCACTAGTCTGATATATACAGTTTTATGGAGCTGCTTCGAACGGTTTTTGAGTTATAGCCCGGAAAAAAAAGGAAACAGTAATTTGGTATTATTGACTAAGTTTCCATGGTGACAGAAAAAATACAGAAAATGGAAGGTCTGCAATAGCAAAAGGCACAACTAGGGCACTAGTCTGATATATAGAGAAAGTTTCAAGGAGCTGCGTTGAACGGTTATGGAGTTATAGTCCTGAAAAGAATCTCGGACGGACGCACGGACGGCCGGACGGAGCCCAATTTAATATCCCCCGCAAACGCGTTTCGCGTGGGAAAATAACCAGGCTTCAGTGTCACGAAACAAGTCCCTGTGTAAATAACGAACACAGCAACTTGGTCTGTGACATCGTGATGAATATTTCGTAGATCAACAAAATCTCATAAATTTGTTAAAAAACATCCATCATGAACGAATTTAGATCAAAATAAAACTAAAATAAGTAACAAGAATCATGTCTGTGTGACATTAAAGCAGCTTTTAGAATAATGATTGTTTGAGTGATAATTGAAGCTGGTTCATTCATGTTCACATAGGTCTCTCTAGAGGAATCACTTAACACATATCCACTTCAAAGTTACTACATTGTGGAATCCATTTATATAGTTGAAAGAACTTGCATTTCTTCCTCATATCTTATTTCTTCATATCCCTTGAAAGATAGGTCCCTTGGAGTTCAACTAAGCAGGGCTTTACTGTATTGACAGAATGATCTTACCAGTTGCGCGTGCTGTTTTCTGAGAAAGTGCCAGTATTTTATAACTGCAGTAATAAGTCCATCAGAGCTACATACTCACCAATAAGGACATTGATGACTGCTGGGTCTAGCCCCTTAGCCCATGTTTTCTTGGCCCATTTGACCCCTTCCATATCGACAAGAACTCGTCGATTCACAGCAAATCGGTCCCTGGCTACCAGCTGTAAACCAATCAAGCTTTCATTAGAATCTGTCGGGTGAATTATCAGAAGTAGGATGTAAAGAGAAACAAATCTAATAAATCCTGTCTAATCTGACCTCTGAGTATTCTAACACCCTGTCTAATCTGACCTCTGAATATTCTGACATCTCGTCTAATCTGACCTTAAGTGTTCTAACATCTTGTTTATTCTGATCCTGAGTATTTTGACATTCTGTCTAATCTGACCCCTGGGTATTCAGACATCCCGTCTAATCTAACAATCTGAGTATTCAGACATCCTATCTTATCTGACGATCGGAGTATTCAGATATCCTATCTTATCTGACGATCGGAGTATTCAGATATCCTGTCTTATCTGACCCGAGTATTCAGACATCCTATCTTATCTGCCAATCTGAGTATTCAGATATCCTGTCTTATCTGACGATCCGAGTATTCAGATATCCTGTCTTATCTGACGATCTGAGTATTCAGACATCCTATCTTATCTGCCAATCTGAGTATTCAGATATCCTGTCTTATCTGACCCGAGTATTCAGACATCCTGTCTAATCTGACGATCTGAGTATTCAGACATCCTGTCTTATCTGACGATCTGAGTATACAGATATCCTGTCTTATCTGACAATCGGAGTATTCAGACATCCTGTCTTATCTGACGATCTGAGTATTCAGATATCCTGTCTTATCTGACGATCCGAGTATTCAGATATCCTGTCTTATCTGACGATCGGAGTATTCAGATATCCTGTCTTATCTGACGATCCGAGTATTCAGATATCCTGTCTTATCTGACGATCCGAGTATATAGATATCCTGTCTTATCTGACGATCTGAGTATTCAGACATCCTGTCTTATCTGACGATCGGAGTATTCAGATATCCTGTCTTATCTGACGATCCGAGTATTCAGATATCCTGTCTTATCTGACGATCCGAGTATATAGATATCCTGTCTTATCTGACGATCTGAGTATTCAGACATCCTGTTTTGTATGACTAAAGTATTTCTAAATTGGTCCAATGTAATCCATGAATATTCAACTATTATATTTCTACATTCTGTCAGTTCTGACAGCCCTACTTCGTCATCATCAATCCAATATTTTGACATCCTGTGTGATGTTAAGTTTTAATTTCATATGAACATACCTCCCCATCCACTTTGTCCCGATGTAGACTACAGAAAACCTTCTTGTCTTCCTGGAATACACAGTAACTGTGTCTCGCACACATGAAGTGGTAGTTTGCGGGACATCCTCGCATACAGCAGCCAACAGTCGCACCTGAGCGATTACAGTGGTCACACTTCTGTGAACATAGAAATAAAACTCTTAACTATAAGGCTAGGCCTAGACTGGAAACCATTTAGATGGAAAATAACCTGGAACTTTTACAGACATAAAGGAAAAATCTAAAAATATTTTTATTTTGTAATGAAATATAGATTTTTTCAAATATTTCGGTTCTTTTCCAGGCTTACCAGTAGCTTTCCTCTCGATACAGCTGCGTGGACATTTTGAAGTGAACCATCAAGTTCTTCTTCGTAAGCTTCAGCTGACCACAGAGCACAGTTGATGTGGATCCAGTCATCTTGTCCTGTGTAGACTAGACGGCCGGCATCCTACAACATTTACAGAATACAGATTAGAACATTTACACAATAAAGCAAAAATTTAACTAAAAACTTGGTTAGGTGACAGCTTATTTAAGGCGACTGTTCAAGCAGATTTATATATTTCTGGATTACACATATTTCTTATTGGAAACTTGTCACTACTGGCATTTGTCAGACAGACATACTGATGTACATATATACATACGTTGGGGTCAGCATCACCGTAGTGCCAACAGAGAATGCATCGGCGCATGTCCTCGCCCGCATCCTCCAAGTCACATGACAGAACCTTCTCAGCATCCTCATCAACAGCTGAAAAATAACCCCAATATTATTATTTTTTAATCACGCTAAAATTATGAGAAAATAGCATTAATCTTCAACATAAAACTGTTATTTAAGACAATTATATAACTTTCAATCCTCATTGTTAGTAAATTTTGTTTAAAATTATAAATTTTCCTCTCCAGTATTTTTAACTTTTGCTTAAAACATGGATAGCTTTAGGTTTAGTTTTTTTGTTTTGTTTAACGTCCTATTAACAGCCAGGGTCATTTAAGGACGTGCCAGGTTTTGGAGATGGAGGAAACCCGAAGTACCCGTAGAAAAACCACCGGCCTACGGTCAGTACCTGGCAACTGCCCCACGCAACCCAGAAGTGGAGGGCTAGTGATAAAGGGTTGGGAAACCTTAACCACTCGGCCACCGCGGCCCCTCAATAATAAATAATTAATAAACTATCTTACAGTGGCAATAGTACCACCGGCTTACAGTCAGTACCTGGCAACTGCCCCACATAGGTTTTGAACTCGCAACCCAGAGGTGGAGGGCTAGTGATGAAGTGTCGAGAAACCTTAACCACTCGGCCACTGCAGCCCCCATGGATAGCTACATGGTATACATTAGTATTGTGTGTAAATTGTACTTGGGTTAAACATCAAGTAGCTGCAAGGAAAAGGACCGACTAGGAAAACAGCAATGAAACATTACTTGGGATAGTCTGGGTGTTTTGCTGTATTGAAATTTCTCTTGTTGTACTGAACATATGTCTAAAAGTTACCTATGGGTAGAGCCTTGGGTATGGGAGTGCTGTGGAGCTTCTTGAAGGGCGAGGGCTGTGGGGACTTTGGTGTTTCCTGTCGCTCCAGCCATTGTGCATAAGTATGATCTTCTGATGGCGGTATCACAGAATCTGGTAACATCCCTCTACAGTAAAATAAACAAGATGTATCCTAGGTTTGGTTAAAATACTCATTCTACAGCATATTTTTTAGCAAAAATCACCCAGCAATAACGGAAAACATTGAAATTTCATTTCACAAAATTGGCAACATTTTTTGTGTGAAGCATAACATCATAAATAGAAATCATATTATGCTAATGATTCCTGCACTTTTTCAATGCAGTGTGTTTTTTCTTTCTCTTTTTCTTCGTCTTAAAAAAACCCAGAAGTATTCCGGACAAATTGTGTCTAGAGAGATATGGATGGATGGGCGAACGACTAAGGATCAAATTTAACGGAAACACAGAGATAGACGTTCTAATTACAGTACACTGTACCAATAACTACACGACAACTGTGTTATCTTATGGCTACAGAGTTTTACTAAGACCTGTTAAATCTAACATGAGATTTACTAAGACCTGTTAAATCTAGCATGAGATTTACTAAGACCTGTTATATATCTAACATGAGATTTACTAAGACCTGTTATATCTAACATGAGATTTACTAAGACCTGTTAAATCTAACATGAGATTTACTAAGACCTGTTAAATCTAACATGAGATTTACTAAGACCTGTTAAATCTAACATGAGATTTACTAAGACCTGTTAAATCAGGTCTTAAATCTAACATGAGATTTACTAAGACCTGTTAAATCTAACATGAGATTTACTAAGACCTGTTAAATCTCACATGAGATTTACTAAGAACTGTTAAATCTAACGTGAGATTTACTAAGACCTGTTAAATCTAACATGAGTTTTACTAAGACCTGTTAAATCTAACATGAGATTTACTAAGACTTGTTAAATCTAACATGAGATTTACTAAGACCTGTTAACTAACATGAGATTTACTAAGACCTGTTAAATCTAACATGAGATTTACTAAGACCTGTTAAATCTAACATGAGATTTACTAAGACCTGTTAAATCTAACATGAGATTTACTAAGACCTGTTAAATCTAACATGAGATTTACTAAGACCTGTTAAATCTAACATGAGATTTACTAAGAACTGTTAAATCTAACATGAGATTTACTAAGACCTGTTAAATCTAACATGAGATATACTAAGACATATTATATATCTAACATGAGATTTACTAAGACCTGTTAAATCTAACATGAGATTTACTAAGATCTGTTAAATCTAACATGAGATTTACTAAGACCTGTTATATCTAACATGAGATATAAGACCTGTTATATCTAACAGGAGATTTACTAAGACCTGTTAAATCTAACATGAGATTTACTAAGACCTGTTAAATCTAACATGAGATTTACTAAGACCTGTTAAATCTAACATGAGATTTACTAAGACCTGTTATATCTAACATGAGATTTACTAAGACCTGTTAAATCTAACATGAGATTTACTAAGACTTGTTAAATCTAACATGAGATTTACTAAGACCTGTTAAATCTAACATGAGATTTACTAAGACATCTAACATGAGATTTACTAAGACCTGTTAAATCTAACATGAGATTTACTAAGACCTGTTAAATCTAACATGAGATTTACTAAGACATCTAACATGAGATTTACTAAGACCTGTTAAATCTAACATGAGATTTACTAAGACCTGTTAAATCTAACATGAGATATAAGACTTGTTAAATCTAACATGAGATTTACTAAGACCTGTTATATCTAACATGAGATTTACTAAGACCTGTTAAATCTAACATGAGATTTACTAAGACCTGTTATATCTAACATGAGATTTACTAAGACCTGTTAAATCTAACATGAGATTTACTAAGACCTGTTAAATCTAACGTGAGATTTACTAAAGACATGTTTAATCTAACATGAGATTTACTAAGACCTGTTAAATCTAACATGAGATTTACTAAGACATCTAACATGAGATTTACTAAGACCTGTTAAATCTAACATGAGATTTACTAAGACCTGTTAAATCTAACATGAGATTTACTAAGACATCTAACATGAGATTTACTAAGACCTGTTAAATCTAACATGAGATTTACTAAGACATCTAACATGAGATTTACTAAGACCTGTTAACTAACATGAGATTTACCAAGACCTGTTAAATCTAACATGAGATTTACTAAGACATCTAACATGAGATTTACTAAGACCTGTTAAATCTAACATGAGATTTACTAAGACCTGTTAAATCTAACATGAGATTTACTAAGACATCTAACATGAGATTTACTAAGACCTGTTAAATCTAACATGAGATTTACTAAGACATCTAACATGAGATTTACTAAGACCTGTTAAATCTAACGTGAGATTTACTAAGATCTGTTAAATCTAGCATGAGATTTACTAAGACCTGTTATATCTAACGTGAGATTTACTAAGACCTGTTAAATCTAACATGAGATTTACTAAGACCTGTTAAATCTAACATGAGACCTGTTAGACCTGTTAGACCTGTTATATCTAATAAGAGATTTACTAAGACCTGTTATATCTAACATGAGATTTACTAAGACCTGTTAAATCTAACATGAGATTTACTAAGACCTGTTAAATCTAACATGAGATTTACTAAGACCTGTTAAATCTAACATGAGATTTACTAAGACCTGTTATATCTAACATGAGATTTACTAAGACCTGTTAAATCTAACATGAGATTTACTAAGACCTTTTAAATCTAACATGTATAACTTACCCTGGGAGGTTTTGCTGTTGGTCCCATAGTTTGCAGGTCTTTATATTGAACCAGGGAAAGCACCTCTCCATTTGCTGGAATATCAACACAACAGGTTATCATGTCGTAATTATCTGGCGTAAATATTAATGTCTAAAAAATTACCAATTGTCGCTATATCTATTCAACAATAAGCCCATGCTCGGCTATAAGATCACCTACTCAGTATGTTTGTTGGGTTTCTGCTTCCCTAATAAGCCCCCCCAACCCCTCCCCCTTTCTATGATGGGTTTATCGCTCCCTATAATAAGCCCCTCCCCCTTCCTAAAATGGATTTACTAT
This sequence comes from Pecten maximus, assembly GCF_902652985.1. Taxonomy (NCBI): domain Eukaryota; kingdom Metazoa; phylum Mollusca; class Bivalvia; order Pectinida; family Pectinidae; genus Pecten; species Pecten maximus. Next base: position 35,605,867 of record NC_047027.1, on the reverse strand, counting down.
TCCCTATAAGCTGTCCCCTTTCCTATAATAGGTTTATCGTTCCCTATAATAAGCCCCTTCCTATGATGAGTTTATCGTTCCCTATAATAAGCCACTCCCCCTTCCTATAATAGGTTTATCGTTCCCTATAATAAGCCCCTTCCTATGATGAGTTTATCGTTCCCTATAATAAGCTCCTCCCCCTTCCTATGATGAGTTTATCGTTCCCTATATAAGCCCCTCCCCCTTCCTATAATAGGTTTATCGTTCCCTATAATAAGCCCCTTCCTATGATGAGTTTATCGTTCCCTATAATAAGCTCCTCCCCCTTCCTGTGATGAGTTTATCGTTCCCTATATAAGCCCCTCCCCCTTCCTATAATAGGTGTATCGTTCCCTATAATAAGCCCCTTCCTATGATGAGTTTATCGTTCCCTATAATAAGCTCCTCCCCCTTCCTATGATGAGTTTATCGTTCCCTATATAAGCCCCTCCCCCTTCCTATAATAGGTTTATCGTTCCCTATAATAAGCCCCTTCCTATGATGAGTTTATCGTTCCCTATAATAAGCCCCTCCCCCTTCCTATAATAGGTTTATCGTTCCCTATAATAAGCCCCTTCCTATGATGAGTTTATCGTTCCCTATAATAAGCCCCTCCCCCTTCCTATAATAGGTTTATCGTTCCCTATAATAAGCCCCTTCCTATGATGAGTTTATCGTTCCCTATAATAAGCCCCTTCCTATAATAGGTTTATCGTTCCCTATAATAAGCCCCTTCCTATGATGGGTTTATCGTTCCCTATATAAGCCCCTCCCCCTTCCTATAATAGGTTTATCGTTCCCTATAATAAGCTCCTCCCCCTTCCTATGATGGGTTTATCGTTCCCTAATAAGCCCCTCCCCCTTCCTATAATGGGTTTATCGGTCCTTTCATTTTGCTACAAGCTCTCTCTCCTTTCCATTTTTTTTAAAAATCTTACACTATATGCAAGTTGATGTGTATGTTAACAAGATGTCTTGGTGCCCAGCAATGCTATACATGTATATGGTTATTGGGTGGGAATCTGAATGGTTTCAAATCTACAAGAAGCCATTTATATCAATATAGCCAAATTGCTCCTTTTGTCAGGTCTACACAAAGGTGTATATATATGTATAATGTTATGATTATCAGAACTGGTGATTTAATCAAGTAAAAGCATTAATACCTGGCTAATTGATTTTTTTAATTAATTAGTGACAGAGATGAATGGATAATTTTCTCAATATCATGTATCAGATATACAAATGTTTCCTTATTGTTTTACATAAAGAGACCAAACCCTTATTATCTAGATGGAAGTCCATTATACAATCACAACATCGTCTTTCTAATGGAAGAGCGTACAAACCTTGACGAACATAGACCGTACGGAGTTGTTGTTTTTCTTGCGAACTATCCTCTGATCTAGGGGATCGTTCAGAGCTTGTGATATTATGTGAGCCATGTCCTCGCTGAACTCCTCCTATGAAATATACATGAATATTCATAATATCAATTAACTATCTCATGCATATTCATGAATATTATCTTATAAATATTTGAAATGAGATTCAGTAATATTCATAATCAAGTTATTTATTTCGTGCAATAATAACTTGGAATAAATTAAAAATAGTTAAAATGAATTTAACTTAATTTCATTACCATTTCATCAGATCACTTCTAAAAATACAGTGGAAAGTTGAAACTTTGAAAATCCACTACACTAGAAATGCTAGACTACTATTTGTTTAGAAGGGATATCCATGAAAGTTTTTAAGACGAAAATATTGAAAGAGCTTCATACCACGAATACATTACCCCCATGAATATCGAGAGGACGGAATATTCTCTCAAACAAAGATAAATCCTTGGTGCGTTTTAACCTACCACATTAATGTATTTGTCTGATGCCATTTTGACCTTCACTGCACTGAAATCATGTGGGTAGTCTCGAGTAGGAGCCACTTGTCGCAGAAATCCACTTTTCTCACTGAACCGTACATGCACAGTGTTCAAACTTCCGGACTTTTTAGGTGTTACTAAAGAAACATCTGTCATAGGCGACAGCGTCAACTTTTCAGGAGTGGCACACTTTGTTTCACATTCTTTATTGTCTTTTGAAGTTTCACATTCTTTATTGTCTTTTGAAGTTTCACATTTCAAATCGTCTTTTTTATTTTCACATTTTGTATCTCCCTTTTGAGGCGATTCACATTTTGTATCTTCCTTTCGGGGGGATTCACATTTTCTATCTTCTGTTGGAGATTTATCACATTTTGAATCTTCTATTTGACATGTATCACATTCTGTATCATTAGTTTGAGACATTTCACATTTTGTATCATCTATAAGAGATGTTTCACATTTTGTTTCATCTGTTCGAGACGCTTCACATTTTGTATCATGTGTTTCAGATGCTTCACATTTTAATTCTAATGAGTTATTGTTATCAATATTTGCTGTCGTATCCAACTTGTTCTCCTCTGTCTTAACCTCTATCTTAGAAACGTCATCTGATAGAGTAGACTTCAAATGTAAACTTAAATCTGATTGGTCACTTTCTACTTTACAGTCCTGTATAATTGAATTTGATTGGTCAGTAGTGTGTGGTATAGAATCGATTTGATTATCGTCTGTAATAGAAATGACTTCTGATTGGTCAATTGATTTAGACTTCTCTAGTGCTGATTGGTCCTCCGACTTCTCTGATGATAAGAATGGTTGTGATTGTATGATGGATTGTGATTGGTCAAGCATAGAATCAGAATACACGTGTGCCTGAACACCTGCTTGACCTCCATCAACCTCGTCTTTGAGGTCAGTTGACGCTCCTCGTGTGTTCAGCACTTTCTGTGTCGCTATTCCATCATCATTACCACCTTCCTTTTGAGAGGCTGTTTCATCAATAGCACTACCTTCCACCAAGTCATTTTTAAAATCTGTTACACCAGTTTCACTAACTCTCTGTAAGTCATTCACAGAGGCTGTTCTATTAATACTACTACCTCCCACAGGTTCATTTCCAGAGGCTGTTCCATCAGCTTCACACAACTGATCTATCTCCATGGGAACTTCACTATCACTATCACTTAAGTCTCCGGCTGAACAAGGCACAAGTTTCTCCGATACGGAACCTTCACCGGATCTATTATCACAGTATGCTTTGCCCCCAAACCCCACACGTTCCCCATCCCCTGACACCTCCCGCCCTACCTCTAAACCAGTCTCATTTCCTTTTGCCTTATCAGAGGAATTTGAATCACATTTTGAATCAGTTATAGACTCTACATCTACAGTGTCTGTTTCCATAGTCACCGGTTCTTGGTTACACCCAACTAAACTTTCTTTCGTGGCTGTTGAATCCTTTGAGTCTCCTCCCACTGATTTACTGTCTTCTAATTGTTTGTTTTCATCACAGGCTGTTCTATCACAATCTTTTACTCCCTCCACCGATGATGATTCTTTATTGCACTCCCCTTCAGCTGTTCCAGTAGAACTACTCCCTCCCTTTGACACCTCTTCCTTCTGGATCGGTTCATTCTGAAATAAGCATTCCTCTTAATTAGTTTATAATGCAAACATAAAACAAGTGCAATCAATGATTGCGAAAGCTCACCGGCGGCAGCAATCACATTATGCATTCATTTTTTCACGTCCGATCGGGGAATCGAACCCCGGCCGCCTAGGTGAAAGGCAAGTGTGTTACCACTGTGCCACCCGACCACCACATTAGCAAATCTAAATAAACTAAACTTTGACCTTGACTCAAAACACACTTTCCTTTGAGCTTGCCTAAAATAAAATCTTTCTCTGTCTTAAATAGATCAACCCTTCTAGTGACCTTGCCCTCACCTTGACATCGATGTGTAGGAGGTGTTGGGCACACTTGGCATTGAGGAGAGTGTAAAACACAGATTTGATGCCGGCCTGAAGGTCGTCTCGTAGAACCAGCTCCCAATGGCGTGGGCGGTCGCTTGGGGAACACATTTTACAGATGTAGTGGACATCTTCAGGCAGAAACGACACACGTTCATACATCTCATCTGTAAGTAAACAGTAAAACGACACACGTTCATACATCTCATGTGTAAGTAAACAGTAAAACGACACACGTTCATACATCTCATCTGTAAGTAAACAGTAAAACGACACACGTTCATACATCTCATCTGTAAGTAAACAGTAAAACGACACACGTTCATACATCTCATCTGTAAGTAAACAGTAAAACGACACACGTTCATACATCTCATCTGTAAGTAAACAGTAGAACGACACACGTTCATACGTCTCATCTGTAAGTAAACAGTAAACCGACACGCGTTCATACATCTCATCTGTAAGTAAACAGTAAAACGACACGCGTTCATACATCTCATCTGTAAGTAAACAGTAAAACGACACACGTTCATACATCTCATCTGTAAGTAAACAGTAAAACGACACACGTTCATACATCTCATCTGTAAGTAAACAGTAAAACGATGCACGTTCATACATCTCATCTGTTAGTAAACAGTAAAACGACACGCATTCATACATCTCATCTGTAAGTAAACAGTAAAACGATGCACGTTCATACATCTCATCTGTAAGTAAACAGTAAAACGACACACGTTCATACATCTCATCTGTAAGTAAACAGTAAAACGACACACGTTCATACATCTCATCTGTAAGTAAACAGTAAAACGACACACGTTCATACATCTCATCTGTAAGTAAACAGTAAAACGACACACGTTCATACATCTCATCTGTAAGTAAACAGTAAAACGACGCACGTTCATACATCTCATCTGTAAGTAAACAGTAAAACGACGCACGTTCATACATCTCATCTGTAAGTAAACAGTGGTCAGACTGTTCATTGCTATCCATCAACACAAAAAAAGGTCAAAGATCAAATGGGGTAAAAATTTATGGATGAACATCACCTTTAATCTGTTGTTTTCCTGTCACAATTTACCCAGGTACCATTAACTTTACCCAGGTACCATAAACTTTACCCAGGTACCATAAACTTTACCCAGGTAACATGAACATTACCCAGATAACATCAACTTTACCCAGGTACCATCAACTTTACCCAGGTAACATCAACTTTACCCAGGTACCATAAACTTTACCCAGGTAACATGAACTTTACCCAGGTAACATCAACTTTACCCAGGTAACATTAACTTTACCCAGGTAACATTAACTTTACCCAGGTACCATCAACTTTACCCAGGTACCATCAACTTTACCCAGGTAACATCAACTTTACCCAGGTACCATATCAACTTTACCCAGGTACCATCAACTTTACCCAGGTAACATTAACTTTACCCAGGTAACATTAACTTTACCCAGGTAACATTAACTTTACCCAGGTAACATAAACTTTACCCAGGTAACATTAACTTTACCCAGGTAACATTAACTTTACCCAGGTAATATCAACTTTACCCAGGTAACATTAACTTTACCCAGGTAACATTAACTTTACCCAGGTAACCCAGGTAATATCAACTTTACCCAGGTACCATTAACTTTACCCAGGTAACCCAGGTAACATCAACTTTACCCAGGTACCATCAACTTTACCCAGGTAACCCAGGTAACACCAACTTTACCCAGGTAACATCAACTTTACCCAGGTACTATCAACTTTACCCAGGTAACATCAACTTTACCTGGTCACAATCTCAGGTAACACAAACTAGAGAGGGTTATCCAACATGTATAGTATTACATTTCTACTTCAACCAAAAATGGAGCTTAAAATATTGCGACAAAAACTTCAGTCTGTAGAATTTGTTTATTAAATAAGAATTTTTTTTAGAAATTTGAAAGATTTGAACCTTTTCTTTGCATAATTTAGCAGCATAGCATCAATGTTAAATACCACGACCCAATTGCAAGATGCTATAAAGCAATGTTCCAGTACAATCACTGATTGTAAGACCTAAACTCAAAATCTATTCATTTTCTGATGATGTGTTGAGGACAGCTATATGTTAACTTAATTTATTTTACAAGAATTGCGAAACAAGTTATATCAACCACGCTTCTTGGTCCGGATGGAAGCGTGCGAGGGGTCTTACTGTGGGAAAAACAGAATACCCGGGGAAAACCCACGTGGTCAGGCAGTTGACCCCATACCTTTTCACGTCCGATTGGGGGAATGGAACCCTGGCCGCCTAGGTGAAAGGCAAGTGTGTTACCACTGTGCCACTCAACCACCCATGAACAGCTATGTGGTTATACACCTTCAGCTAGTTCCTAATGAAGGTTATGATTGTCATTAATCAAGTTATATTACCATTTAATCCCTCACACTTGGCATGTACCCAGCTTTCACAGGTCACACACTGAACCATCTTCGACTCCCAGTCATCATCAGAATAACACTTGTGGCACATCGGACAGAAGTTTCCTGGAAATTAACGACAACCAGAATTACAATTATTGTCAGAATAATACTTGTGACACATCGGACAGACGTTTACTGGAGATTACCAACAACTACAATAAGTCAGTTTATTCACAAATGGCCGTGACTCGATAATTTGAGCTAAAGTTTAATGAAATTTTTTCAAAATTGTAAATTGAATGAGAAATAAAATTATACAGTTACAATTATTGAGGTAAAGGAAGATTTGAATATTATGAGGGTGAAGTTTACCTTTGTCCATCAGTTTCCCACATTCGTAACAGAGTTGGAAGTCGTACGTCCACGTAGCATGTCCAGCGTTTCCCGGAGTGGTGGATCCGCAGCTCTTACAACGGACACACTTCGTACACACCTGTCCAACAAATCATCACACGACATGTAAGGTACCTTAAATTCGTGTAATACTTATATGTGTACAGTATTACACACATAAATGCTTGCTTCTTGGAATAGCTACAGTGGAGATAACATTCAAAACTTAAACTTTAGAAAAGATCAATAGACATCATCTTGATAACCTAAAACCTTAATGACAACATAATTCTAAGCAGCTCTTCTTACTCAGGACCTGGATGAGTCAATTCTTCCTGTTAACTCAGCATGGAGTCAATTCTTCCTGTTAACTCAACTCAGACGAGTCAATCATCACTCTTAACTCAAAGGAGTTTATTTTTCCTGTAACTCCACTCAGAAGAGTCAACCATTCCTCTTATCTCAACTCAGACGAGTCAATTTATTCTTCTTATCTCAACTCAGACGAGTCAATTTTCCCTCTTAACTCAATTTAGATGAGTCAATTTTGCACTTTTCACTCCAATGCAGGTAAGCCAAATACCGAAATATTACAATAACTCAAAAGTTGTTTAACACCCAACTCTATATCCATCCTCAGTGTAACCAAGGTCTGGACGGATGTATAATGGTAGTGTACATACCCAGATCTTCTTTTTCTTGGAGGGCTTCGTGGGATAATTGGGTCCAAGGCACTCGGGGTGATACGTATTCTGACACTTGTCACAACGTAACAGCTGTTAACAAAACGTAACAGCTGTTAACAACAAATAGACAGGCAAAGGTAAAAACCCGAACTTGTAATATAATGTACATGTGGCAAATGTAACAAATCAAACTTGTTATATAATGTACATGTTGGGTTTATTCCTGAATAAATTTCAAGTGATTTAATCATTAATCTTCACTTCCGTATCTAATAGAATGTTGACGATTCACAAGGGTGTTACAATATCCCGATTTGTCACATTTCGTATTTTCCCAAGCAATTTTGAGTTATAACCATCTGGTAATTTTTTTTAGGGTTTTTTGAACATCCAAGTGTAAAATCAGAGGAAAGAAGTCCATAGTCGTTCATATCCCCTGTCAAGGGAGCCCATTCATCGGCGTCTCACCGAGATTATTTAATAGGTTGTTCAGAGGTAACGGTCAATGTTAAGGATGGAAAGGAAGTGGTGATTGGAGTCAAATCAACACACTGAAGCTATAGTGAACAGTGGAAGAATCCAAAGTACACAAAGATGGCTTGGTTTGGTTTATTTTGTTTAACGTCCTATTATACAGCTAAGGTCATTTAAGGACGGCCTCCCGTGCGTGCGACATGCATGCTAGTGGTGAGTACGTATGTGTGTTTTGGGAGGCTGCGGTATGTTCTTGTTAAGTTTCCTTGTGATAGGCCGGAACTTTTGCCGAAGAAAATCATCAATCCACAACAAGTAACTGGTAGCCAGTTGGTGGGTACATTATATATGGTCAATTAAGTGATCTCAAACAGTTCTGGCAGTAGGTTGTCATGGTAACCAAAGAAACACCAAAACTAAAGACTATTCTCTACAGCAGAAGGCACTATTAGCCCAGTCGATTGATGAGGGTGGGGATTTTCTTGGAATTATTTGAAAGGTTCGTGGAAATGCAATTTTTACTATTTAAATATGTGATTTTGACTATTTTAAAATATGAGATTCTGCCTATTTTAAATATGTAATTTTGACCATTTCAATTATGTGATTTTTTACTATTTGTTTCCATGATAACGAAAGAAATATCAAAACTCAAACCACAGGATTGATGTGTGTAGGAAGCTTCATGGGGTCTTGGCACATTTTTGAAGATAGGTGTCAGTTTTTTCAGAGATATACTCTGGAAATACTTTAACCAGAGATTTTGACTATTTGTTTACTTGGTAACCAAGAAAATAATGAATCTCAGAACTGTTCCATAGCAGAAGGTACTACTAGGCACAACTTGATGGATGTGGGTAGACAAGTTTTGCTAAGGGTTACTCCATTAAAATATCTACCTGACCCCAGGACTTCACATTAAATCACTTCTATACATCGTTGGATTGACTTCCTATTACTTCTATGTAATTTATTAAATAAATTCTATAGGTGGTACCCCTTAACCAAACCTGGAGTCCTGTGGTGGGGTAGATGTTTTACTGGAGTCCTGGGGTGGGGTAGATGTTTTACTGGAGTCCTGGGGTGGGGTAAATGTTTTACTGGAGTCCTGGGGTGGGGGAGATGTTTTACTGGAGTCCTGGGGTGGAGGAGATGTTTTACTGGAGTCCTGGGGTGGGGTAAATGTTTTACTGGAGTCCTGGGGCGGGGGAGATGTTTTACTGGAGTCCTGGGGCGGGGGAGATGTTTTACTGGAGTCCTGGGGCGGGGGAGATGTTTTACTGGAGTCCTGGGGTGGGGTAGATGTTTTACTGGAGTCCTGGGGTGGGGTAGATGTTTTACTGGAGTCCTGGGGTGGGGTAGATGTTTTACTGGAGACAGTTTTGGAGATATGCTCATGAATGGATATATGGAACCTAATTGTATATTCCCCACCAATCTTCACTGGGCATGGGAGAAATAGGGAATAGATGTTGGTATATGTATGTGTCTCGGCTCGGAAGATACACCACACATTGGTCAGAATTAATTGTAATGTATCAGCATGTCTTGTCAAAAAGGGAGACAACTCACATTGTATTGTTCACCACACACATGGCAGAACTGGCAACGATGGCAGCACCAGTTTTCTCGGTTGTCTTCCGTCGGACGTTCCTCTTCCTCCAGACAGAACTCGTGGAATGGTTCACAACAGACATTACAGAAAACAAACTGAAAACAGCCACAAACAGTGATGATATCAGACACCTACTACACAAATAGCTTCATCTAAAATTAAGATTTAACAATTCAGGCATAAATCGAAATGAAGCTGCAGACATAAATACCAGCCATGAAATACTCTGTCAAGACTCATCAGTCATATAAGATCACTTTGGGTTCTCCTTATTTCACAAATGAACAGCTCTGGCACAACTCAGGGCTTTTTCTGAGGGCTTTTTGGCAGCTGTAAATGGGCCCTATACCCAATTGGAATTATTTCATATTTAAAGCCATATTCACAAAATTTCCAGTTTACTCCTGCAAAAATCTTTCCCAATTCACCAATTTTCATCCCAAAATGAGACCAAAAGGCCCCATCCCAAACCAGTGAGAAAAAGCCCTGCAACTGCTTGGAACATTTACTTTTGTCCAAGTTTTGGGGAAATGTGTTGAATTAAGAAATTCTTTATATTCAATTAACTTTAACATTATTTTCAAAACTTTAGAATTTGTATTAGAAAACAATAGAGAAACCAGAAATTCAGCATTATACAAGTTTTATTTGTTGATTGTATCACAACTGAACTTAAATGTTACAACCATCATACCTTACAGACCTGTATGGTTTGAAATCATAAATCTACCAGAGAAAGTACCTGAAAATATCTTATACAGAAACCAATGATAATAGACTGGATTGAGAGTTTTGATAAAAATACAAATACACTGAAGACCATGAATTGTCCAATCATTAAAGAAGCTGATCCAAACACTTGATTTTACAACAATTGTGAATGAAGTTGTATAACTTATATTAATTACTCTTGTTGGCCCAGATGGAAGCGCGCGAGGGGTCTTACTGTGGGAGGAAACCAGAGTTCCTGGGGGAAAACCCACGAGGTCGGGCAGGTGACACTATGCCTTTTCACGTCCAATCTCAGTCGCCTCAGAAAAAGTCGCCTCAGAAAAAGGCGAGTGTTACCACTATGCCATCCGATTAGTCATATATGGTAACTCTATACCTACCTCATGTTTGCCAGCACTACCACACAGGTAACAGATGGTACGAACACAGAGAGGTCCAGACATTGTCAGTGGGACACCAGACTGCCACGCCTTCTCAATATCATAGTTCTCCTGAAAAAATACATTTAGTCCAATATTAAATCATGAATATAAAAGACTTCTTATGATCAATGACAAATAATGATTACTCCCCATCTTCGGTATCAATAACAAATAATGATTACTCCCCATCTTCTAACCATCAATAACAAATAATGATTACCCCCCCATCTTCTTACCATCTATTACAAATAATGATTACTCCCCATCTTCTTACCATCAATGACAAATAATGATTTCTCCCCATCTTCTTACAATCAATGACAAATAATGATTACTCCCCATCTTCTAACCATCAATAACAAATAATGATTACTCCCCATCTTCTTACAATCAATGACAAATAATGATTACTCCCCATCTTCTTACCATCAATGACAAATAATGATTTCTCCCCATCTTCTTACAATCAATGACAAATAATGATTTCTCTCCATCTTCTTACAATCAATGACAAATAATGATTTCTCCCTATCTTCTTACCATCAATGACAAATAATGATTTCTCCCCATCTTCTTACCATCAATGACAAATTGATTTATCACTTTCTTTTATTACTGACAGTGTAAAAGTTTATGATGAAGTTTACAGAGGGCTTAGCATTATTTGTGAACCACTTCTAGCTTGCTTTGAAATTGATTAGTCTACAAATATGAAGAAGGCTTATTTGCGGAAAGGGGCTTATTTGCGGATACAAACAATATGAATTTCTCCCTAACTTATCAGTCTATCAGCGAGGAATAATCATTTCTTCCAACAACCAAGTAATTTTTTAATTTCATTTGTATAGATCTATTGCATGTATTATATATATTACCTTGAATTCTGCCTTAATCCGGTATCCACTCTGAGGCCAGTGTCTCAAGGTGGATGGTAGTGGCTGGAGAACGCAATTCTCAGACCTCAGTACTGTCAAGTTCTGTAACAAAATCATCAAATAAGTAACGTGGGTAATATAATCGAGAGATCCCAGAGGGATCTTGGCATACACCATTGAATGATCTTTATTGGTTTTATGACAAACTGATATCTCTTCTTTTTTGCTCTTTCCTCTTTTCCCTTAATAATTTGATAACAAGTAAAAACTTCGTTAGAAAACCTTTGTATGAAATCTACAACAAATGTTATAGGGACTTTCGAAGAAAGAGTGATAAAAAAAACTTCAATTGTCAAATCCAAGATGGCTGCTGTTGGCCATTTTGTTTTCCCATTCAGACTCCAAATTGAATGTGCACAACTAAGGACCAAGGGAATCTACATGTGAAGTTTCAGAAATATTCTGAGTTGTGGATATACCAGAACTCATAAATAGTGTGCTGATGGTTTTGGTCTGTTTTGTTTAACGTCCTATTAACAGCCAGAGTCATTTAAGGACGTGCCAGGTTTTGGAGGTGGAGGAAAGCCGGAGTACCCGGAGAAAAACCACCGGTCTACAGTCAGTACCTGGCAACTGCCCCACGTAGGCTTTCCAACTCGCAACCTAGAGGTGGAGGGCTAGTGAAAAAGTGTCAGGACACCTTAACCACTCGGCCACCGCAACCCCTTGTGTGCTGAACATAAATGACTAATTACACAGACATTTAAAATTATTATTTCGTAAATTCTTTTCTAGAATAGTTTCAAGTGTTTTGAAAGCCTACTTTAAAATCAAAAGAAAACGATCAATTTTTTTAATTAGTTATGCTTAAATCATATCGTGATAAATCTCTGACATACCCTATCCTTCGCTTTTGGTAATTTCTTTGGTGACAATACCCCGAGTCCTGGTTTCTTGGAGGGATCTCCTGGCCGAAAAGGTGGCACGAGTGGGCTCTGTCGTCCAGATTTTTGTGACAAGTTTTCTCGGGACAAACCCCCACTGAAGTGAGGCAGTAGCTGTCGGCTAATATTTGCAGGTGTCCTAATCGCTGGATCTGGGTCCCCAGAATGTTTGACTCCTCCCTCGGGACGAGCATTTCCTTGACTCTGCAGCACCATCCGTCTGATCAGGTTCATGCTGGAGCTTGTTCCATTTCCATTCTTGGTGTTAGGGTTACCACAGCCTGCGGTATTCTGGGAAGGGTCGGAGGGTTCTGGTAGCTCCACTGGCGTGTTACAACCTTGATCACATGTCTGGCTCTCTGGCGGAGGATCCTTAGGTTTAATGAATGCTGCTGTTGCTGCTCTTGAATAACGTGGAAATTCACATTTCCGGTCCCTGCCAAGCAACAATATATAATCTTAACATTAAATATCATAGTAATGGAGCTAAAAAAATGTGTCTAGAAGAATGGAGTTGGGAAGGGGGGGGGGGGGGGGGGGTGTCGGTGGTGGTCTTAGGGACATGTCCATTAAATAGTTAATGGTTAGAAGTAGACACATTTAATACATTAATCCTTGGATAAGATTAAATATTTAATGGTCACAAGTGAACATTAAACAAATTAATCCTGGGATAAGATTTAAAATTCAATGGCCAGAAGTAATTATTTAACACATTAATCCTTGGATAATATTGAATATTTTAATTTAATGGCCACAAGAAGACATTTAACACATTAATTTTATCCTTCGATAAGATTAAATATCTAATGGCCAGAAGTAAACATTTAACACATTAATTTTATCCTTCAATAAGATTAAATATTTAATGGTCAGAAATAGACATTTAAAACATTAATCCTGGGGTAAGACCTAGCTTATAATGGGATCCCAATTTCCCCACTTGATCCAAATTTAACATACATCTTACAAACATTGATACTTACATACACGCCTGCTTCATGACTCCACGACCTCCGAACTTGGGCTTGTCCCTGAAACACAAATGTCTCCACCATTTATATGTAAATACTTGGAACCTCGATGAACATAATACTTTGGGAGTTGTTATTGTAGTGGGTTCAAAGAATCAATCTTAGACCTTGTACATTACTCTAACGGGTTAATAGGAAGTAAAAAAAAGAGTTGTCAGAAGACAACATAGCTTGCTGAGTTGGTTGAAGTTCAGATTTAGTTTTTTAAAAGTAGGTCAAAGGTCACAGCCAAGGTCAGCAGCTCCACAAATGTAGAACCAATGAAAACTAAAGGTCTTGTCACAAGTTAAGGAACACACACGTCAGGCAGGGATAACTCATTTGCCTCATATTTTCCAAAATGGCCCACCAAATCTCACAAATTTCTTCAGTTTTCTATGTTTTGGCCCAATTTCTGAAATCTTGTCAAAATAGCCCATGATTTTTGGGTCGAGGGTGAACCCTGGTTTGGGACGGGGTCTTTTGTCTCATTTTGGAAAGAAAATTGGTGAATTGGGAAAGACTTCTTCAGGAATTAACTGCAAATTTTGGGAATTTAGCTTAAATATGCAATAATTTCAATGGGGAATTGGGCCCATTAATGGCCCCAAAAAGACCTCAGAATAGCCCTGATAGCTCCTCTGTACTTCGTCCCAGGGAGATAAAATACCGAACCCCCTACAGCTAAGGACAAAAGAGCAAGATATATATATCCATCCAATGGGGGGGGGGGGGGGGGGTCCAGAAATAAAGACATTCTCAGAGCTCAAAGTTGATATTTTTTTACCAGGTTGCCTATTTGGCTACCAAGTCATAGGCACCAATTGGGAAAGTTAGTTGCCTGGCCTAGTTGTCTTACATTTATATATAATTAAAAAAAAAAATATCTTAATTGTTTAGATCAGTATAACATCTCTCTGTAACTTTTTCGATTGTGAACATCATTTTAGCATTGACTGCAACCTTTGAAAGATTAACTTAATCGCAAAAATTTACAGGTTTATTTTAGTGGCCATGCAGGCACCTTATAGGTCAAAAACTGGTCGCCAATGGTAAATTTAAGGTGCCATGGCCACTAAAATAGGCGCCAATTTGAGCCCTGATTCTATACAAGTACCTCTGCATGATTCTTGTTAAACATATTAATTATAAGATATTAGAGACTTTTGTTTTGTGTAGAACTCACTGGCAGTAGAGACATTTCCCACAATCCTTAGCGAGACATCCAGGGCACTTTTTACAGCGGAGCTTACGTCTGCGGACGGTGAGTCGACCTCGAGATCCTGGAATCAGTCTATTCAACGCAGGTGACTTATGTGGAGATCTCTTTACTGTACAAACATTATCTTCGGACTGTTGGATAATCTCATCCAGGGTGCGTTCATCGTCTGACAACCCTACAAAGAAATAAATATGTTTCCCGTACTTCAACTCTAAAGTTAAACCGTCCATGTATGGGACAAAGGACAGTGATCACCATCTTGTAAAACTTAAGACAGTACCAGGTCATGTAATAAAGTACAATGTTTTATATATCATCTTGTATCCCATCAAACACATTCAGTGTTCGAAAGTAAAGGTGGTCCGATGTTCCGAGGCTATAGAAAACCTGGTCGGTCTATGTAAAATTTCAAAGTGTTGGCCCCATTGGCTATGAAAAGTTTGAGCCCTGACATGCATTACAATTCATGTAAACAACATTCCAATATTTTCTGACAAATGATCATATGAAATCAGAGCTTACAATAGAGTTTATTTTACCAATAACAGCATGTTATTACTGGATGATGCAAGCATTTGCGTGAAAGTTATGCTACTTTCAACAATGTTTTAAAAAATTGGTCTGTGGAAAAATGACTTGGGCTATGGGATTTCAATTTTCTGTAGACATATTGTCTAAGGAATTTTCATATATAATTTTATACACTGGACGTTTAATTTATTGCATGTACAATATATATATTAACAATCACAGCAAAATAAATGAATATGCTTCACAACCTAATTAAAACCTGGATGTTCATTCTCACTATGTTACATGAACATCTAACAACGTCGCATAATGATGTTTCATGTAACGTAGTGAGAATGAGCAACTGTATTTCAAATCGATTGTATGTTGCACAATTTGGTTGCAACACAGGAGGTAGTTTTTTTAGACTTTAGGAAACGGGGATCGACACTTACAGTAGCCCGGCAGCCCTGGACTGCCTGAAATCTGGTCGGGCTGCTAGAATGTCCAGACCAGCAGCCCTGTGGGCTGCCAACATTTCAGTCAAATGTATAAAGATCAACTGAAGTGTTCTTCAATTAGTTCAATAATTTTATTTTCAAAACTTTTTTCATGAAACCCTTTGGTGTAATATCTAAAAATTTTACGCTCAAAATGGACTTGAATGCAGGAAACTGCATCTAGAATATTCAATGTTTTCTTCAGTGTTGGGGTTAGGGACTGGAGGGACAATGCTCCCAAATCCCCCAAGAGGGGCATCACCTTTGGCTGCCCGGGCTGCCTCATTCCAAAACCTGGCAGCCCGGCGGTCTGTCAAGGTGGTTAAGTCAGTGTCAACCCCTGGGAAAGCACAATTGTCTCCATTGATTATCTCAATACCAAAGCCATATATTCAAGGACTTTTCAAAAGATTTTTGCCAAATTTCCAAATTTCCAATGATGTCTCCAGGCTGAAATTCAAGGACCCTTCACATCTGTATGAACTACTTAAGTAACAAGTGCTTACTGTAACGGGCATCATAACATATGTCCTCTAAATGACCCCTGCTGTTGAAAATGAAGTATTTGATAGCACAACAATGTTTGTAATGTCATACTACACCTATTTACCAAATTTCATCAAAATCATACAATATCTAAATTTTGACCAATCAGAGGGCTTGGTCTGGCCGACCAGTCAGATGACCGATCAAAAACAGGTACTCTTGTGCACCACCGTTCATACATGAACATGTAAACTTTCATTGAATTCCACCCTATTTTCGAGAAACATGTCGGAAACCTCGTCATAGAAAATAACACTCGTGTAAAGATTCAATGAATTTCACCCTTCAGTTTTCGAGAAACATGTCGGAAACTTTGTCACAGAAAAAAGTGGCAGAAATAAGAAACATAGCAAAGCATAATATCCCCAAACTTCGTTAAGGTGACATACTTTTTTTTTTTATAATTTACTTTTTATTCAGTGTTTTCATCAAAAAATGTACAATACATAACTTTCTCTCACATACACACACACACACCCACACATACTAAGGCTTGTATACACTCAATCAATTAAATTTGTATAAATCAAAGATATTCAAAATTTCTGTAATTGATCATTTATCACATACACACATTTATACACACACACACCCATACATATGTCCCACTCAAACATCAAATGCAGAGAAAACTAAATAATCAAGATTTCTGTACTGTAAATACATTGCATCAATTACACTCACAATTTACACATGTGTAAGGTGACATACTTACCAGCTTTTGATTCCTCCTCCTTCTTCCATAGTTTTACTTTCTCTCCTCGAGGTAAGGCACTTAGTGTGATCTCCAATGACGACTGTGGAGAAGTCTGAGGAAACTTGGCCACCGGCTTCCCAAGGACTACTGCTGCTTTCCTACACACATGCTTGATGCGGGGCCCACGTCCCTCAGATGCTGGAGACGAGGCTACACTCTCCGGCGAGCTGGTTAAGGGAGCTGAAACACCTTCCTCTAGCTCGCCTACGATCTGTGCCGTCGCAGGTATAGTTTTAGGCGGGGACATCAATCCTTCTGTGACAACAATCACACATTCATTGTATGATATATGGGTACATACAATAATATCATCATCTTTTATTGACTTGATATTTTGTGGATCTGAAGAATTTTAACAAGAAAATGTCTGTTGGACATAAATGCCCCCGCTGCAACTCGATACCACGAAAGTTTTGGTGAAGACCGCATCAGCAGTTCCCGAGTTACATTGCATTGGGACACGACACTACGGGATGGGACAGGACGGACATGCATG
Organism: Pecten maximus; assembly: GCF_902652985.1. Classification (NCBI taxonomy): domain Eukaryota; kingdom Metazoa; phylum Mollusca; class Bivalvia; order Pectinida; family Pectinidae; genus Pecten; species Pecten maximus. The sequence goes on along the minus strand of NC_047027.1, from coordinate 35,588,380 downwards.
GGTAACACTGTGTGTCCCTCCATGCCATGGCCGAGGGCCTATTAAATATGCTTCATCACCAAAAGTCTATACAATACTCCAAAAGTTACATACAATTATCAAATATAGAGGCATGTTAAATTCATATGTTATTTTCAAAAAATATACAAGATAACAAAATTCTATACACCAAATGCTTGTAGGAATAATAGATTGTAATATGTACGATATTAAAGATCACACTTTTTCAAAAAAGTGATGCTCAGGAAATTTTCACTACAGAAAGGCCAACCTATCAGCTTCAATAAATTTCTGATATAATTGCTGTATTAGAATGTCTCTAAGTTACCTGTGTTCTCGGCCGAATCTCCTTGGACAAGTCTCTTAGTTGGTGAATCCTTCAATGGTTTCAGTTTATCCTCGGCTGGCAGTACTTCTTGACATCGCAGGTATCGACAAAACACGCACCGTCGTATATCAGTATTACAGTTACCTACAATCACACATACATATACCAAACCTGATTCGGTAAAATGAAGGCATGTTTTAGGATAAATGCGGATAAGTTTCTCAATGGGGATGATCAACTGCAGGATCAGAAAATTCTGATGTAGTATGTAGTGAAATATGTCCATTTTATTTCTAGTAGGTAAAAGATATTTTTTTATGAAAGGAGCATTCTTCATAAATTTAGTTTATTTGATTATCTGCTGTGTTTATCGTCCTGTGAACAGCCACAGTCATTTGAAGGCAGGATCTCCTTGTAGTAGTTGGTGACTACCTCACTGAACAACATATATCGGAGGCCCATCGCATGCTATTCCAAGCAATTAGAGTAAAATGTCTTGCAAAAGGACACAACCACGACAGTACAGACGAGCCCGTTTCTCAGCTTCAAGAGAAACACAAACAGACAGAGGCAAGGAGCGTCAAACTACCCACCTCGGATCTTCACCTGAGGCTACGTGGCTGGTACTCTAACCAAATGAGCTATCGTAGCTCCTGTTAAATTTAGAGAGAATATGTCGCTGCAATATATCAACATTTCAATACTAATAAGTCTGTAAACATGTTTCTCTCATATGTGTCTGTTAAATCATTATCTCTCATATGATATACAACTCCCTTCAATTTCTCCATGTATGTAAAAATTGACTCTGTTGACATCAAAATGGTCTAATAATGCTAAACTAGAAGATTATTTCATAGTAGTCTACAGCTGCCAATCAAATTTGTATTTTATGTAAGAAGTGACACTTTGGTCACCGACAAACCAACATGTGTCTAACGAAGTAGAAACACAGAGCCTGGAAAGAGTCTTTAAATTATTAACCATTACAGAAGAATTCTTTTTCTTTTGCACGTTTCATGTGGACCCTGTAAAATCGTCGACAACCATCACAGCATGGGACGCCATAGTAGTTCCGACGCCGCACTGGGGGAAGATTGGAATCCTTACACACCGCACAGACCAAACCCTCCCTTGTACTGTGTGGCATCCCTGTAGGAGAAAATTTTATGGAGTCCTTATCATTTTCTATTCCTCGAGGCCGTTCCATCACAAATCCTGATAACAATACTTCTTTAAGCATGCATATAAAATTTCAACACCAAAATCCAGAATAGGTTCAAATTTAGTTACAAGCAACAAAACTATTTTTCCTTGGTTGTTATTTCAAATTTCCTTTCATAAAACCCATCACTGAACACCAATAATTTGGACTTTATTTTGTAATCAATATATTTGAAAGTTTGATAATAAGTAATGAACAGATTCCTGGTTAAGGGGAGATCACTCCAAAATTTGACTCGCTCGAGGGATGGGATTAATGCCCTCTCTTCTGCAACCCCTATGGATGTGACCTACCCCTCTGTTCCCTAACTCATCCTCTCCAGCCCCTAGGGATGTGACCTACCCACCTCTGTCCCCTAACTCATCCTCTCCAGTCCCTAGGGATGTGACCTACCCCTCTGTCCCCTAACTCATCCTTTCCAGCCCCTAGGGATGTGACTTACCCACCTCTCCAGTCCCTAGGGATGTGACCTACCCGCCTCTGTCCCCTAACTCTTCCTCTCCAGTCCCTAGGGATGTGACCTACCCACCTCTGTCCCCTAACTCATCCTCTCCGGTCCCTAGGGATGTGACCTACCCGCCTCTGTCCCCTAACTCATCCTCTCCAGTCCCTAGGGATGTGACCTACCCACCTCTGTCCCCTAACTCATCCTCTCCAGTCCCTAGGGATGTGACCTACCCACCTCTGTCCCTTAACTCATCCTCTCCAGCCCCTAGGGATGTGACCTACCCGCCTCTGTCCCCTAACTCATCCTCTCCAGTCCCTAGGGATGTGACCTACCCTCCTCTGTCCCTTAACTCATCCTCTCCAGCCCCTAGGGATGTGACCTACCCCTCTGTCCCCTAACTTACCCTCTCCGGTCCCTAGGGATGTGACCTACCCACCTCTGTCCCTTAACTCATCCTCTCCAGTCCCTAGGGATGTGACCTACCCACCTCTGACCCTAACTCATCCTCTCCAGCCCCTAGGGATGTGACCTACCCACCTCTGTCCCCTAACTCATCCTCTCCAGCCCCTAGGGATGTGACTTACCCCCCTCTGTCCCTTAACTCATCCTCTCCAGCCCCTAGGGATGTGACCTACCCTCCTCTGTCCCTTAACTCATCCTCTCCAGTCCCTAGGGATGTGACCTACCCTCCTCTGTCCCTTAACTCATCCTCTCCAGCCCCTAGGGATGTGACCTACCCTCCTCTGTCCCTTAACTCATCCTCTCCAGCCCCTAGGGATGTGACCTACCCGCCTCTGTCCCCTAACTCATCCTCTCCAGTCCCTAGGGATGTGACCTACCCTCCTCTGTCCCTTAACTCATCCTCTCCAGCCCCTAGGGATGTGACCTACCCCTCTGTCCCCTAACTCATCCTCTCCGGTCCCTAGGGATGTGACCTACCCACCTCTGTCCCCTAACTCATCCTCTCCAGCCCCTAGGGATGTGACCTACCCCTCTGTCCCCTAACTCACCCTCTCCGGTCCCTAGGGATGTGACCTACCCACCTCTGTCCCCTAACTCATCCTCTCCAGCCCCTAGGGATGTGACCTACCCACCTCTGTCCCCTAACTCACCCTCTCCAGTCCCTAGGGATGTGACCTACCCACCTCTGTCCACTAACTCATCCTCTCCAGTCCCTAGGGATGTGACTTACCCACCTCTGTCCCCTAACTAATCCTCTCCGGTCCCTAGGGATGTGACCTACCCCTCTGTCCCCTAACTCATCCTCTCCGGTCCCTAGGGATGTGACCTACTCACCTCTGTCCCCGAACTCATCCTCTCCAGCCCCTAGGGATGGGACTTACCCGATTCTGATTCCTTCTCATCCAGTCCCCAGGGATGGGATTCCCCTAACCCACTTACCTGACTCTGTTCCCTGCCCCCCGGGTCCTGGCTGATCGTCCTTGGCATCCATGTAACTCTTTGCTACCCCCGCAAATGTTGAATAACCAGACACCTTGCTGAATCCTCCAACTGCAGATCCTTGCTTCAGTCTCATTTTCTCAAGCTTGGCTTCCATCTTTATTTCCTGCAAGTCACAAAATAAACCACAAAGTTCAATTGTTAAAAAGAAGGACAGAAAAGTTTGGGGTCTAAACAGACACACCCACACTCCAAAAATGTTTCCCATATGATTTCCCCCTCTCTTGAACTTTATTCAAGGTTGGTTATGATTTTTGTTTTACTTTTATCATTTTGACATTTATATAATATCTTAGATATTTAACACTAAATAAACACTAGTCTTATAACTTAATTTGAATTGTTGTTACTAGAATTCATGTCACTCAATAATTCACTGGTCTAATAATCTAGTAAATTTGTCTCGTAACTGTTAATACAAGAAGACACTTTGACAACCATTAACGTAACTATGGTCATATTTCATGAAATTAAATATCAATTGTATGTTCATTAGACGACATATATGCTAAATCATACTTGTGAATTTGAAGCAGGCATACTGATAAAACTTTTATTTTATTTTCTCATGAAGAAGTAAGCATTATTTCTTAAGTACAAGTGGAGGACAAACAAACATTTTTGTTTTAAATTTGTACAGGGCTTTTTCTCACTGGTTTGGGAAAGGGCCTTTTTGTCTCATTTTGGGAGGAAAATTGGTGAATTGGGAAAGTTTTTTTCAGGAGGAAACTGCAAATTTTGGGAATTTGGCGTCAATATGAAATAATTTCAACTGGGAACAGGGCCCATTAACGGCCCCAAAAAGCCATCAGAAAAAGCCCTGGAGTATTATGTGTTCAAACCTTTTTGAGTGTTCTTGCAAAGTCTGCCTTCGATCTATTGAGGGCTGATCGACTTAGCTGGAGTTTGGCCTTCCGTAAAATGTTGTGTCCCTTCCTTCGCGTGGCTAGAGCTTCTTTTTCCAGCGCCTCCAACCTCTGCCTCTCCGAGAGAGCACTTTGTCCAGACACACCAAATTTCGGTGGTGCAAATATCGGCGACGTTGGTAGTTTCGATGGAGAAGTGACGGCACCTGCAAGCTTTGACGGTGTTAGGTGTACTCTTTTAGACTCCTGTACACCTCCGACAGCAGCTTTCTCTTCTTCAATTGTTTTACGTGCTTGAAGTTTTTTCTCAAATGATTTTACTTGAAAAGCCTGGATGCGTTCGTCTGTCAGTTTGATGCGGACCTTTAGACTGGGCTTCCGGGCACGCTTTCCCTCGACAATTAATGGCTGGTCATACAACGACAGCGTCTGTCCTGCTAAAATTGATCACACGAATAATTAACATTGAAACTGTCTTTAAGACTACTCTATAGATCAAAATTATAATTAGACATGTATCTATTAATAGTAACCATGACCTCAAATGTTAACCATGACCTTGACATTGAAACCCTGAGGTATTCCCTCTCTTTTGTATGATACAATTAAACCAGAATGTATTCTATATAAAAACTATTACATCAAAATCTGGTGGTGTTATGAGACAGAAAGTGAATTATTGATTTTTTTTTAAAGATATTCATCTTTATCATTACCAACCAGAGGCCTCGGGTCATATACATGTGGAGGCGAAACATATATTTCATCCTAGCAAAAACATTGTGAAACATGATCTCATATACTAGGTCAAAAATTTCCTATACAAGTTCGAATTCCCCATACAAGGACTGAAAATTTCCCGTACAAGGACTGAAAGTTTGAGCAACATTCTCTAGATTAAGCTTGACAAGCAATGACATTGAATGACATCAAATCAGCCGACACTATAAATTTTGGCCTTAGGAGCATAATATGATGAATATATACTTCTCCTCGGTTATTGACTTCTTTTATAAAAATCTGAAAATTCACAACTCAAATCAGTGGAGTGATTCAATCCTCCATTGGATAACTCACCAACAATATACTACTGAGATGAACATACCTTCTATAGGGTCAAACAGGTGCCCGGGAGGAGGTCGGACGGGTGGCCCTGGGGGCAGACTGGTTAATTGTGGGGACTTCATCTGTTCAGCCTTGACCTTTGACTTTTCTGGTACTTTTCCTCTTGCACTAGTAACGGGGAACGTCTCTGATTTAGGTGACAGTGTACTGTCTTCTACACGAGATCTCTTGGTCATTATTTGATTAAAATCATCTTGTTCTAAAAATCTCTTATTTGGAATAATAACTCTGGATGACCTTGAACTTTGTGTTGGTAGCACAAACTGTTTCCGCGGATATGCTGGACCTCTAGGGCTTTTAGGGCTTGTGACTGGAGATTTCACCTTCCCCGGTACTTTGACTGTCTGTTGGCCTTTACGAGCTTTCTGAAGCAACTGCTTGGCCAGATTTTGTTGACCCTTGACCCCCTTTGACCCCTGAGCTACAGACAATTTATCTCTCTCCTTGACCTTTTTCTTGCTGTATTGTGGAGTTTCTTCATTTGCCCCATCTTTTTTCCCCTTTTTCTGTTTAACATTTACCGCCCCAGTTTTTTTCACACCTGTCTCAACAGATTTTCGCTTTACCTGGACCTTTTGGGGTTAAATCAAACTTCACACTTTTTTTGTCCAGAGATTTACGAGAAAACTGTGGAGAGCTCTCCGAACCTGATTTTTCCTTTTTCACTTTAAATTTAATTTTCAGGGACTTTTGAGTTTCTTCTCGGGCTTGTTTCAGCATGGACGATTTTGATGGTTTGACAATGCCATGCTTCAGTAGTTCTGTGTAAGATTTACGGATACCACGGCCACGATCAGGCGAGGCCAGCTTTTCCTTGGCCTTGGCAAGCCTACTACCAATCGGCTTGAATGACGTAACTTTTTCTGGAGAGCTTTCACACTGAGCCAACATGGCCTTGAGCTTTTTTTCTGATTTTTGTACATCTTTTTGAGTGAAACCCTCAAAGTCTTCCTCCTGAAAAAGAGCATAGGATGTCCAACAGATTAAATACATCAGACTTTTTTCTGAGTTGAAAATAATTGTGTATCATTCTGCTCGGCAAAACTTTTAAAAAATATCTTTATCTTATTTGACAAACATACAGTCTAAGCCGGATATAATGAAATCCTGGGGACTCTTGAGAATTTGTTCATAATAACATGTACAGGGTTTACCAGTTCGGCTTACAGAGTTACTCCCCTTGCTTGTAACGATTACAGGTGTAGATAGAATAACACTTTTTATTATATAAATGCAATCATGTACATCCAATAAATTGTAATACAAACTACATACAATAATATCAATAAGATCATGAGGGCCAAACATTGGTAAACATGAAAACGTGTAATGTCTACAAGACATAAATGCCCCTACTGCCACTTACTCAGTTTAGTGAGGATTGCATCAGCAGTTCTCGAGATTAACTAGTCATGTTGCGTCGGGACGGGACAGGATGGGACAGACATTGGAAACACTACATGAACCCCCCCCCCCCCCCCCCCCCCCATCCATTCAACAATGAAAACATCATATATCATTGAGCCAAAAATTGGTAAAAAAAAAAAAAAAAATTTTTTTATTAAGACATGATGACGTGCCATTCTTTCAGCGATTCTGACCGAATCAGTAATTTACTTTTTTGAGAGCCTAAATGGTTTTTGTTTTTGTTTTTTTTCTGACATTACCCCGCTTCTCACTAAGAAATTTCTCTTTCTTTCGTACTATCATCCCAATCTTATTGATTCTATATCAATTATCAATATACCATTCAAAGAGAAAGTTTATCAGTGTTTATATCTAAAACAAATTACTGCTGAAAGAGAAATCAAAACTTCGGCATAAATTGTTCATGTATACTAGATATAACAATTTGAGAAATTATGTACTTGCTTTTCAAGAATTATAGTTTTTGTGGGATTCTTTATGTCAAGAGACAGTTATCACTCCAATCCTGAAGATTTGGTCTTACAAGAAGATGAAATGTCAAACAGATTTTAATTAACATGTTTGTTAATCAATTATATTTATCTTAATACAACTTTTGACCTGTATATTCTAGTTGATTTTTAACGTATTTTTTTCTTCAGTTTCCTGACAAAGTATTTTGGTCAAGAATTAATAAAGTGTTAAGGAAAGTGATTGTAGATGTATCACGCATGGATTTATTCATAAAATTTGTTCCTATGTATGGGAGGAGTGTGCCCCTATAATGATAAAACTGCACATGGATACTTTTACACTAACTATGAATTAAAGAGTTTTTTTATTCTTTGGGATGGGGGTTTTCTGTCACATTTTGGGAAGAACATTGGTAAATTTGGAATGAAATTTTCAGCAGTAATCGGCAAACTTTGAGTTAGCTTTTGACATATAATTTCACAGAATAGGACCAATTATTGTTCGTTCATTTAGCCTGAAAAAGCTGAGTATCAATCAACTAAGCAAGACCAAGCATATTTAAACATTAAAACCTTTGTTATATGTACTGTACAGCTGAAGCCCCCTTTTTAAATAGACAGATTGAAAACAGAATGGTACATCAAGATATTTTTTAAATACGAAAGATAAAGAAGAAAATAAATCATCAACCTTTTGAATATCTATTTTTCGACATAGCCGTATAATATTCTTTTGGCCCCGGATATGACGCGACAGGTGGCGTTACAGGTCAAGATGAAGTATGATTGGCCAATGTAGCAGTAAATGCAAAATGCAGATATGTCGTTAAAAACGAAACAAAGTTAAGAATGCGAGCTGAATAAGTGGATATATCTTTTTAAATGACTCATTAATGAAATGACATTCCTATTCCTGATTCAAATGCAATCTTATTATCACCAAAAATGATTCAAACTGATATAATTTTGTTATCCGTGCTGAAACACATTAGTTCGTTAAGTTATTTAACCAGCAGTACCAGCATTAAAACTATGCTGTTTATCTTTTTAAAGATATTTCTTGTTAAAAACTCATATGAGCTATAGCTACAAATAACCACACAAATACCTAACTGATAACATATCTTATATTTATTTAAATATAACAATTCCTATTTAGCAGAATATCTGGGACATTATTCTGATTAAACAATGTGCAGGTGAATTAGTGCAGTCATTATGCTATAAATGTTAAGCATCAGAAACATGATAATTTCTGTATGTCCTTGGTCTGCAAATCTGTCTTGAAATTAGAAATTTAAAAAAGTCCTTCCTCATCTCAATGACTAAAAAATCCAATCTATTAGCTCAATGTCCCAGCTTCACCTTTAAAATGACAACAATGATAATTGATATTAGGCCGATTTTTGAACGTTTCTGCTGTGTATTATGTTGATGCAACATCAGGAAATATTTCTAAGCTACAGATTTCCTGACAAATTCACACGAAATGCCCCGTCGTCAATGTTTAGATCGGGAGAGCATGACCAACAAGTAGGGGCAGACCTCATAATTACTGTAAATCACAATCAGAGTGTAACATATCATATATAAACGGTAAGAATAAAGATCATTCTACCCGAGAATCTCAACTAGGTGTACAATCAAGGCCAGATTATTGCATATCCGGCAAAAAAATCTATAAACCCATATCGGAATTTTCGCGATGGCGGCCATTTTGACGAAGCGTTCGGATGTAACAAATTATTACCTCATCTGACTCTCCAAACAATTCACGGAACAACCGCAGACCTCTGTGGATACTGGCCACAAGAACCAATGTTGGATCGTTGACATTTTTTGCATCGTCGGCGCCGTATCGGACACCCATACGATCAAACCTGCATCCAGGACGACCGGGAAATCTCAACCGCGCCATGTTTGTGGATCCCGAGATAGAAAAGATGGCGGTACATCGAGGCACTGACCGATATTTTTAGCTATGTCCAACTTCTGAAGTTTTCTAATGGAAGCCAAACAACATCTTATTATGACATAAGCATTTTTAGCATTCGAGTATTTTATTCATTTCATTAATTTTGAAAGTTTTACTATCTTTGTGTGTGAATTAATCGCTGAAATTCATAAGTTTTTTGCATATACATAAACCGGGCCGTCATGTGACCAATTAGCATGCAGAAATTACCCGCCAAAATTCACTGACCTACCACCTCTACGTCTGTATTTTAACAAAAGCTTGATAAAAACTGAATATATGGCTTGTTTGACGTTGCAACAGAGTGTGCTTCATAATCCCGCATAGTTAGATAAGAGACACCGGCTTATAATTTACAGACAAATTCTGTTTTCTTCCTAAAAATAAGGTTTCACGACGACGTGAGTAATTTTACTACGATATATTTACGTTACGAATTTTCCCACAATCCTCTTTCATTCAACTTTCACATTGAGAGTACCGCTACTCGACCCACTGACCTCAAACCTAAACACGTGTTTCAGTCCACAACTCGGAATAATTACAAGTCATAGAAAAGATGGGAAATTTTAGGATGTGTACATACAATGTTTTGAGCGTTGATTAAAAATCCAATGGGTCAATCCTCTCTTCACCAGGACATTGTTTATCAATTGATTGTGTACGTAGTACTACCAAATGTTTACCTGAGTGAAATGCGAAAATGACCTTTAGTAAACAATCAAACATTCAACAAAATAAAATCGGATTTATTTATGTATTTATTCATTCATTCTTATTAGTATTATTCAGGCGCGGATCCAGGAATTTGAAAAGGGGAGGGGGAGGGGGTCCAGTAATTTATTTTGGCGAGGGGTCTGGGGGCCAAATTTCGGAAAATGAAATGATTATAGCAAATTTTGCAATCTTTCGAGGATAAGATTTTCGATAAGGGGGGGGGGGGGGGGGGGGGGGGGGGCGGTTATATAAACATATATATAAACACCCGTGTTTCGATCTCCTAACACGACTAAAACAGCTTTATACATGATATGATGTTCGGTTTAAACAGGTTTCTGTGGTGTCCGGTTTAAACAGGTTTCTGTGGCGTCCAGTTTAAACAGGTTTACGTGATGTCCGGTTTGAATATGTTTACATGATGTCCGGTTTAAACAGGTTTATGTGATGTCCGGTTTAAATAGGTTTATGTGATGTCCGGTTTAAATATATGTTTATGTGATGTCCGGTTTAAATGCATTTATGTGATGTCCGGTTTAAACATGTTTATGTGATGTCCGGTTTGAATGTGTTGATGTGATGTCCGGTTTAAATATATGTTGATGTGATGTCCGGTTTAAATATATGTTTATGTGATGTCCGGTTTAAATGTATTTATGTGATGTCCGGCTTAAACAGGTATATCTGATGGTGTCTGATTTAATCATTTTTATGTTAAGTCCGGTTAAAACAGGTTATGTGAAGACCGGTTAAAATGTGTTAATGGGATGTCCGATATAAATAAGTTTCTGGGATGTCCGGTTAAGACAGGTTTATGTGATTTCCGGATTAGAAATGTTTATGTGGTTTCCGGATTAGACATGATTATGTGGGGTCCTGTTTAAGAAAGGGTTAGGCCTATGTGATGTCCGGTTAAAATTCTACATTTGAAGTATTGCAGCTAATATTAAAGGGAGGTAACTCTGGTGTTCTTCTCGAAAGTTGATTTTATTTTGAAGTTATTTCCGAAATGATTACTTCTTTATTTTATTTTAACGACATTAAACGTCCTTGCGACGCTTTTAAAATGACAACACGTACCTCACCGATACGGTAGGTAGGTCTGGTAGGACGACAGAAAGTGTCAGTTCTTAAAAATCGGAAAAAGCAAAACCGAAATTTAAAATAATACAAGAACATTATCTGTTAATCAAAAACATATCAACAGAAAATGGAGTATACCACTATTACATTTTCTATTGATACAGAATTATCAGAGACATATATACATATATGTATATATGTCTCTCTGGAATTATGTACAGATACGATTTTAGTCTGAGTGTCCTCTGGTCGTGAAACCTCAGATTTCAGATAGACAGTCGGTGTCTGGGACTAGTGCAGTATCGGCACATACACGAGAACCCTTGGATTGCAAAGCTAGGAAGAATTCCATCACCAACCGCCAGGTGTAATTAAGATATTACAAACAGTTATAAAGAGATTTTTTTTATTATATAATCGCCTTCCTTCCTTCCTTCCTTCCTTCCTTCCTTCCTTCCTTCCTTCCTTCCTTCCTTCCTTCTCGAACCCAGTTATACCAGTAAACTGTTTTACGGATAGATTGTCACTAAGCCTATTATTATATACTCGACATACCATAGTAAACCGGTAGCTAATCCAGGGTATAACCTAAACTACTGATAACGCCTTAGAGAAAATCTCTTTTTATCCCTATTTATAGTCTCAACTGAATGAAGAAAGGAATTGCTTGGAATACACTGACGATAAATGTTTTTTTTTATCTCGTACCATTCTTAGACATCGCCAACCCGCTATATATATTAATGTTTAATCATATATTGATTTCCACATTTGTTACACATTTCTTTGTATTCATAGTGAAGTACGCGTCCTGAAAAAAATACTCGAACCGTATATTGATTAAAATATCGTTTTTGACATGCTTCATAAACCAGGTTCTTAAAGCACACGAAGAAGTTTTTAATGCTATTGTAAAACAAACATATAGATACCCCGTGGGTACCTCTTAAACCGACTGATTAGGTTGTTACAGCCGGTGCTTACTTTCCCCGCGGGAGGCCTAATTTTTACCGTCATAAACAGTTAGATGCCACTGTTATGGTTCCGATAAATGCTGACTTGTTTTAGTTAACGATTTTACCAGGGCAGGACATTTTACATAAACCTCACGTCCCTGACAAGAAAAATACGCAGAATTTATTTACAGAAAAATAATTCGCATTACGGTATTATGAAATAAGGCTATATTATCGGTTACCCTTATGGAGCCCCACAATTGTTAACAGTGATATAATTACAACATTGTTTGACACACCTGAGATCCCCCGCGGGGGCCTCACCCTACCCGTAATGTTACTGTTCCACCTCATGATAATGACAGTGGGCCATGTCGGTCTTGCTACACAATGTTTTGTATGTACTGAGGAAACTTTATCGTGATTGGGTCCGTGCAATGGTGATGGCAGTCTCGCGTATCACATTTCAGCCCTGTGTGTATGTGTATACGGGCCGTGTAACTCCCTAGGGGTCCAGTCTGATATTGACCATCTCTATCGTTACATTTGGCGCGATGGTCAAGTGTAGAGTGTTGTACTTGTGTATACATACCTAATGCTTCACTTGTATGATGTTTTTACAACAAGAAAATCCTTTTAATGGAGTAACAGGTACAATGACCCAGCGACTGGACAATGGTCAGTTTTAGTGTCAATCTATAGCACGCGGACAAAGAAGAGGATATACGGATGCGGTCAAGTATACTGTGGTAGTGGTCACTACATCTAACCGTAAACATGATGTCCGAAATTCAAAGTGTTACTGTGACAGGTGGAAAGGCTGATATTTATAGGTTACGCACGAGCTCTCCTCCAAAATTGGAAAGTTTTAAATCGCCTAAAAAATTGGACAGTTTTAATAATTTAAGCAGGAAGTGTTCTAATAGCTCTGATAGATCGACAAAATCGACCCCGTCGGTGAAATGGAAAACGGGTGTTAAGGATGTAAACAGACCGAGTCCAACTACAGCCATGGACGATCGCCTTTCTCCGCGAGTGAAATCGGGTGTTGAATTATCAATTATCAAATCATCGTCGGAAATAAGTGACGTGAAATCGACAACCTTGAATTATTTGAAATCTAGGGCGAATACTGTCACGACCCCAGTCAGTTGCCCGGGGGGTGGGGAAGTGATTCCTCCTCCCCGGTCCCTCCCTAGTAGTGCATGCCCCTCCCCCTGTATTACGGATATCGATTCGGATGCTACAGCAAGGAGCTTTCCCTCGAGCAAGAAATCCCGGGGGAGTCGGATAAGGGCGGAGCCCCAGAAACGGGTAAGAATAGTATTTTGTCAAACATCTATGTTATTATGTTGCTGTGTATGTATACACCAATGAAATGATTAGTGTATTTTAGAAAGTAACGTGTCAAATTTTGACAATTTAAACAACTGTTGATAACCGGTATTTCTCTCACATTTCATTAACTATGATAGAATGTATGATGAAAGACAATATGAAAGGAACTGATTGTTAACACGAACAGACAAGGTATCATGCTTAATCTGTTGTTTTGTTGAAGATGAAGCTGGGGGGGGGGGGGGGGGGGGGGGGGGGGATTTCTTTCTTTCTGAAAGAATTTATCTCATACTGTACAGTATTTTTCAACTATTAAAAGGAATATTTTTAGGGGAGGTAGGGTATGGGGGTGGGGGGTGGGGGTGTTGTTGTAGGGGTGGGGGGTGGAGGACAGGGGTAGTTAAGTCTCCCCCAATCCCTCCGTATGGGATGTAGGAGGGTCTTCCTCAATCTCTCCCTATGTGATGTGGGAGAGTGTCTTCCTCAATCCCTCCCTATGGGATGTGGGAGAGTGTCTTCCTCAATCCCTCCCTATGTGATGTGGGAGGGTATCCCCCTCAATCCCTCCCTATATGGGATGTGGGAGGGTGTCTCCCTCAATCCCTCCCTATGGGATGTGGGAGGGTGTTTCCCTCAATCCCTCCCTATAGGATGTGGGAGGGTGTCTCCCTCAATCCTTCCCTATGGGATGTGGGAGGGTGTCTCCCTCAATCCTTCCCTATGGGATGTGGGAGGGTGTTTCCCTCAATCCCTCCCTATAGGATGTGAGAGGGTGTCTCCCTCAATCCCTCCCTATGGGATGTGGGAGGGTGTCTCCCTCAATTTCTCCCTATGGGATGTGGGAGGGTGTCTCCCTCAATTTCTCCCTATGGGATGTGGGAGGGTGTCTCCCTCAATCCTTCCCTATGGGATGTGGGAGGGTGTTTACCTCAATCCTTCCCTCTGGGATGTGGGAAGATGTCTCCCTCAATCCTTCCCTATAGAATGTGGGAGGTTATCTTCCTCAACTTCTGCCGTTTTAATAGGGTGGATTCGTACACGTGTGACCTATTTGACAAGATTTCCTTGACTCGACGTAAAGATGATATATCGTATTCCTTATCCACATCAATGCCGATGGCCTTGAAAAACGAGGAGTAACCATTTGTCTTCTCTTAAAATCAATTAACTTCAATTTGAGAGCGTCCATGCTGTGTCCTATCCATCACTAACGGGGTCGTAAAGTAGAGAGTGATGCCGACGTCCGGCTGTGAGAGCCGGACAAACCTCTATGGTCAGTCCCTCCATACTACCTCACATGGACAGGTGTTCTCGCTGGACACCTGTAGTAAACAGTAGAATGAATGTAAACAATGAGCGTATGGTTGATTTTAATTTATGACTGATATGTCAGAACGCATTAATCTCACTGACGGATTTTGTAGATTTGTCAGTGTTAGTTAACACATTCAAGGTTATATTCTAATTCTCTCGGACTATTACGTATATGTTATGTATTGTAGACTCAATTACTGACGTCATAATCATTTATGATTAAAGTTGCCTTTATCACGGAAACTTTCAATATGATATTTGATCGCCCCATATCTCAGAAGGATCATATGCATAACATAGTGATACAAATGACGAAGGAAGACAATTTTATGACTCGTACCCTGACTGGACCTCGAACTCACGATCTCTAATTATAAGACCTAGCCAAAAATACCAGCAGCTTATACCACTGCACCACATCCAAACAAAAATGCATATTGCAATAGTAAATCACCAAGAATTTAAACATAAGCACAGGGGTTTGACACGAATTCCCAACCTAAGGTCTATTATTATAAGTTAAGTCCATGTGTTGAGTTTGAGCCAAGCCCCTATAAACAAAAGCGTCTGTATGACGTCATACGTTCACCGTTGACGGTTTCCGGACCAGATGTGGTCCCAAATCATGATGACCGAAGAGTCCTTCATGTGACGTATGCAGAACACGAACACAATTGTACCTGGCATTTGTCTGTATAAGAAAGCTACTAAAAGGGACAATTCAAGAAAGAAAACAAAACAAGCAAGTAACTTGGCAAAGTTCCGGAAGTAATAACCCGGACCGGAAGTAGACAACCCGGAAGGTATCTTTTTACCGTGCCCCTGTGGTGACCGTCATATCAGATTCTGAGTTATACAATTTCTAGAAATATTTTGGATGATGACAAGAGATGTGTCTATAGGACTCTAGCTCTCTTTACATGTCATTGTGTGTATAAATTATATAAGTCTATGATGAGAGAAGCTTTAAGAGAGTGTGGGCGTGGCATCGGATGTTGCTATTGTGACCCTGATGTTGTGGTAAAGGTTTCATTAAATATACATCTTCTTGGTATGTTCGACCTTCCTATGTACATAGTAGACCTATAGTATTTACCTGTATCTATATATACACACATACCTGTATTTATCTCCGCCAGGTCTTAGTTCATCAAGCGTGTGAGTAAGTACTTAGCGACTTTGATTCACGTGAACTACATAAAGACCACACATGTTCTGGGGCGAAATACAAAATTGCAAAAGTCTACTTCATATGTTAAAAAAAAGAAGATTTCAATAAGTGAAGTTCTTGTATACGTTCGCCATATAGGGATACAGATCGTGTGGATTAGACCAGCCACCGGTCCCTAAATTGTGTTTTATTAAAACGCCCAGCTAAATTCTAATAATAGATTAACCCCCCCCCCCCCCCTCCCACAGCCCTAGTTTGAAACACAGGTATGACATGTACATACCCTAGAGACTAAATTCATAAAACTCAATAATGTTTATAATTTTAATATTCCGGATTTAAGACATCAGTCTATGTGTTGATATATGTATGCAATATATATACTAGTAGTACATGTATGTTGTACAGACTGTATATTAGAGTTCGGAACTTCAAAATTATCAGAGACAAAATTATAATACATAGGGAATTGTAATTTAGTTCTCTGATATTTGTAAATATTTCTTAGAAAAAAATAAATAAATAAAAAAAAATAAAAAAACCCAAAACAATGAAAACAAAAATAAACAAACAATCAAACAATAAATAATAATAATAAAAAAAACAAGCAAAAAACAGGTCATGCGAAAAATACATACAGATCTATATATTCTAGTTCGAATTTCAGGTGGTCACGGATCTGATGTATAACGTCTCTAGTAAGAGTTTCATGTACGTATACAATGGTAACGTTTTGGTCAGTGACATAATTGGTCATGTCACACGAGATCTTCACACCGAATTAAAGATGATGGTGGATAGAACAGGTTGTCAACCCCTCGAACACAAACACACTTGACCCTTACCCTGTCCTCTCCGACTCTCTGAAGTGTTGCTTAGATCTAGAGTGCATGGTGAATGGTTAGGCATTATGATCTTGGTGCTGTTAGCGCCATGCCATTTAAGATGAGCATTTGGAATAAATATTCCCCGGAGTGAATGTTTATGTACACACGATGAAACTCACTTTCTAGTATCACGTACTTAATACAATGCTGATAGGAAGGAGCTATTTAATTTATGAGGTATGAAAGCTCTCAATTTTTCAAATTTAGATCCAGAACACAAATGCATCTGGTTGATGAATAATGAAGGTGGGGATGTTATAAAGTTCAAAGTTCAAATTTAAAATAATACAAACTATTTCTGTATCCATTGTGTAATGATTTTGTAATAGGCAATCTAGCTAAGTTTACAACATGAGTATGTTACAAGCAATTTTGCTTAAACGATGTGCATTCATCTGTCTTTTGGCCACTCTACCTCTTTGTGATTGTATTTCCTATATTGGGGGCCGCGGTGGCCGAGTGGTTAAGGTGTACCGACACTTTATCACTAGCCCTCCACCTCTGGGTTGCGAGTTCGAAACCTTACGTGGGACAGTTGCCAGGTACTGACCGTAGGCCGGTGGTTTTTCTCCGGGTACTCCGGCTTTCCTCCACCTCCAAAACCTGGCACGTCCTTAAATCCTGTTAATAGGACGTTAAACAAAAACAAACCAAACAAATTAAACCAATCCTATATTGCCCCATGTGGGTCGGAATTCATTAATAAAGAATTGTATTGTATAAGCAACCAAAATATAAGCATGCAGTTCCTTCTAGAGAGAACAATATATAACCTGTCAAAAGCGGTCCCTGTCTAATCCGGATCCAAGTACTAGTTTTGTTCCCGTGTTTTTACTTGGGTTTTATATTTCACGGAATGTAGTGAAGCTATGTTACGTAAGGACAAACTTTCTTATAAAATGGCACAGTTCCCGCCGGAAATGTTTGTTCTGTACTAAATTTTGAATCGGGATTCTGAGAACACAAGGTTTCCGTATTGAGTAAATAGTATTAATAAGTTCAATGGAAGCCGAACTCGATAGCTTTTTCATAGTTTATAACACAAGCTTAAGTTGTTTTTCAAATTCATATGTCGGACGTCGACCGAACACCGACTAGAGTCTGTGAGACGAAACCTAGTGGGCAGAGTCACGTAGGCGGTAAACCACAAACTTATATAATGTCGGAATACATCTGGCAAATGTGTTTTAGCTGTATTTGTCAGTGACGAGAAACCGCAGAATTTTAGCACGTGCATTTATATTATTTTTAAAATACGACGGGAAATGAATATTTTCTTTATCAAATGTCATTACAAATTGCCATATGGCACACAAATTTCGAACTATATTTCCGCCTTCGTTGTCAGACACGTTTTCGAGTTGACAGCTGTTATGAATTGTTCTAGTTTCAAACTATACGACATTGTTATATTACTATGAGGTGAATTATTGAGGTTTTGAATTTGTTTTGAGTCCAAGCAAGGATGTATGTTCAAATATAATTTTATATTTGGCTTGGGATAGAAAGAAGAAGATAAATGGTTCGAAGTTAATTGAGCAAATAATTGTTTTCCTGTTCGCAATCCCCTGTGTGTTGTGATTTGGAACTGTTCATCGCGCCTCCTCATTGATGCCACGTGACCAGCGAACCGTACCGACGATCACAGGGCTGTTGCCATGGTTACGAACTTTTAATGGATATATATATAATTTTAGTATAATTACGAGAGGCTGGTTTAGGGGTTAGATGTTTGCTTGTCAGGTAGTTTAAACTGTTTATAGTCGGGTCATGTCGCGTAAACAACAAGTAACAACATCTTTTTATTAGTATGAAGTTTATGCGCGTTTATACATTTTTTTTTTTTTTTAGGTTATTAAATAAACTTTCTAAAATGTGTTCAAGAGAACAAGTTTTAAATATTTCAGTGTTGTTAATATAGTATAATGCACTCTAGTCTCGTTATCTGGAAATCAGAGGAGGGGGTGTCGAGATATGCCGATCCAGAGTATTCGAGGTAACAGGTAATTCTAGATCTACTGTCGATTTTAGACGCAGTTTTTGATAACTTTTGTCTGTAAACCTTACGAATTCACAGTACGAATATCAAAAAATCTTTCAGGGTATACTTTAAGCTTTCTTTCGAGTTAAACGGGGTCTTCGAATTTTCAGAATTCGAGGTAATGAAGTTTTATCATTCTACTTTAAAATTGATTTATCAAGCTTTAAGATATATCCCGGTTCCGTTGTTGCCACCGTAACATTTGAGGTTGTGGTTTTACCCGGACTTGATCGAGATTACAAGACGCTTTCTCACATGGAACACATGGCCTTGTTCTCGCACCTTCTCAGGATCGAGTCTCCGTGCTAATCTTCATTTTTAGTTTTGTTTAGCCTTCGTTTATTCTATTTTGAGTTTGAATTATGTTTCGTTATTATGTTGATATTCTTTTGTTATTTTAACTCATGCATAGGAGGGGTGGGGGTGGGGTTGGGGGTGGGTGGGGGGTGGGGGGCTATTTCACTTGTATTCAAAACCATATTTACCAAATGAAAATGTGTATTTCGTTCAATCTCAACCAATAAACGGACAGATTCAAACTTTGAAGCGTGTTAATATTAAGCACAATGACAATAATAGAACGATTTAAACAATCATATTGATATATTTCTTATCTATGTTTTATCGAACACCTGTGACAATAGATTATTTTAACGAGAGACCATAAAATATCTTACTGATTTTCCTGCAACATAAATTGTTTGATATTTTAAATGATTCAGGATTTTCTTGAATAACTGGTTTTATATTTTATAATCTAAATGTCATGCATCTTTTATTTATATCATATCTTGGATATTTAAGTTAAAATGATTTATGAAATATGATTAAGTCCACTCTGTATGTAAAACGAGTCCGCCACGCCTTTTCACCGTGTGGGGCTTTCATTTGTTGATGGTGCTGAATTTTCACGCTTTAAGTAATTCATAAACGCAGAAAAAAATTAATGTAGACAAAATAGTTTATGATGAACATAACTAAAACACAAAAACAAGAAAAGCCAGTTTTCTAGAACGAACATCTCGCCTCATCAAAAGAGTGATCATTTTATGATGTACAGTAAATGTGTTGTCGCCTGCGTGTTTCACATTAGTAAGATTTACGGATACTGTACTACAGCTTATGTTGTTGATGCAATATTTTGATACCCAAGGGTGTATCACTCTCCATTTTTATGTCTTTTGTATGATGTGAAATCTGATTGACCGAAAGGTCAGAGGAATAAATTAACTTAATTGAATCGACATCACTTATGCAGGTCACAGCTGCTTTGGCTGTGTAATAAATCAACTGGTTGTGGGGTTAGAGGATATTCGGAGTACCCAAAAAATGCCTGATACCCACGTGTCACACATTTGTAGTGGGGTCAGAGGATATTCGGACTATACATGGTAATGTCTGATACCCACGTGTTTCACATTGGTAGTAGGGTCAGAGGATATTCGGACTATCATCGGTAATGTCTGATACCCACGTGTCTCACATTGGTAGTAGGGTCAGAGGATATTCGGACTATACCTGGTAATGTCTGATACCCACGTGTCTCACATTGGTAGTAGGGTCAGAGGATATTCGGACTATACCTGGTAATGCCATTGCTAGTACATTAGAGAATATGCGGATTATTTTATTGCCTCCATATGTATGTTTTTTCGCGGTAGTAAGATCAGAGGATACACGGATATGTCGCCATAAAATAAATTTTCTGTATCATAATGACCAGTTCCCTGTGTTCCAGAATAGGTTTGTAATGTTTTAAGTAGGGACTTGAGAACTCTAATAATGTATGTGTGGTTTTGTGGTGTACACAGCGACAACACGGTCAGTTCATAATACTAATCTTTTTTCTGAAGGCATGTCATCTTTGGTAAACTGCAAAAGTATTTATTTACTGAACAATGTGTTTGTTACCGGAACAAAAACATTCTAAAACTTTCGTTTGTATTTGAATAGATAGAATATTTGCCTATTGAATTGTTGAATTTGTTAAAGAAAAAAAAAAGAATTTGAATAAAAAAGGTCATTTTTCCGGTTGATACCCTACACCTGTAATCAATGCTCAAGGTTTACATGTAATTGTAGATTGTTCAGATGTGTTTCCCTTTACAAGTGATCACTCCACAGAGTGCGCGCGGTTGGCCGAATCTCCACTAGATAGCCTCCTCTTTGTGATGTCTCACACAACAATTCCAATAGACAGGAAAGAGTTGATTTCTGCAAACAAAACACAGGTGTCATTTGATAGTTATGAGTTCATTGTTTGTTCTGCAGTCTAGCGAGTCAGTGAAACACGAAATCGGTGACATTCTGACGGCCCAGACCGAATCAGTACTGTCACAAACATTTAACAATAACTTTACCGGTTGTTTTTTGTTCATAGGAAGTTACAGTTGTGTGATCGCACAACGTTCCAAAAACATCGTGCGCACACCGTGCAGACATCGTGCGCACAAAATGTGCGATGTGCGATACAAACCACACAACTGTGCGATACAAACCGCACAGCTAACGAAAGGGTTATAAATATTACGGAATAACTACAAAAAGATATACGAAAAAATTAAAATTATGATATAAGATGGTCGCTTTTATATGTACGTGCTGCATAACAATTGTTTTCATTCATGGAACATGTATGACCTGTTAATTTTTGCTACTTAAGTACCGTCATTTTGTCTCGCAGTGATGTTTTCGACGGCCTGGTGATACATCTACATGTACATGTACCAGAATGGTAGACGGACATCACTACGATTATTTATCTTGCTCAATACATAAATTACATATATTATGTATTTTTAAACACAACAGAAATGTTTCTTTTCATAACAAGTTGTTTTATCTGTTGATTAGTCCTACATTATTTAGCCTGTATATAATCTCGCTGAATACACATTTCTTCGACTCGCCAAGGCCTAGTGGTGTCCTCGACGACGTCCGAGCAAAATATATAAAGTTCTTTAATAATCATTTAGATAACTTATTTAACTATACATCGGTGTTTATTTTCATTCCTAATAATTATTGCATATATTTCACCAAAAATATGGTAATTAGCTGCCTCGTAAAATTTTAATCGTTGTATATCTTTTACAATCGTTCCACACGTTTAAATAATTAGATGACACGTTCCTCATTTTATATCGACCACGATACATATCGCACATGTACCGTTCCAATCGCCCATCGTGCGTGGAACGTTGTGCGATCACATAACTGTAATTGACAACACACAAATATACAGGTAGCATTTACTTAGAATAAGTATTCGAAACAGATGTGAACTTTATGTAGTATAAACTACCTAGCTGTATAAGGTGGTAGCGGTACGGGGTGATGAGCCGACTAATTGCGTATTTTCGGAAACGTGAACAGGTTATACTGTAGTAGGAGTGGAAAAGTGCACGGCCAGACCGAGGTTCGAATTCAGGAACTAGCCGGATGCTCTATCTACCAAGTTAGCTACCAGCTGGTCGCCGAAGATCGACCCGGTCAAGTTCCGCTACAATACTTTATCTGGCTTCTATCAGTTTATGTAATATGCATGTACTGCACTACTCACTCGCAATTCATACATGCTCCTTTTTGGAGATTTTTTTTTTTTGAGAGGGAGAGAATATTGCGTGCGCAAAATATCTACACGCTTTTGTAATTGGTTGATGCACATTTACGATCTTCGCCGAGAGTCACCCGTCAATATCCTGTAGAATATACAAACCAAACACAAAAATCGACTTCCGGTGCTAAATGACAGACGCCTCTAAACAAATTACCTACTTCCGTTGTACACAACACAACACACGATCAACTTCCGGTGTTAATTGTTAATGGCATTCTAACGACCCGCGTGTTAATGGGCCAGGGGCTGCCATTGTTGATATAGAGTTAAGATGTCAAAAGGGTCGCAGTGAACTGGTCTGTTTGAGCTCCCCAGTTGCACCAAAGTATGAATGTATGGTATGTTGGAGACAAACAAATTTTAATGAATTTGACATTTGGATTTATTTTACGAATACTACTGTCGCCAGGTAGTGTAACGTGCAGACATTTTTTTAATTTGATGGGCAAATTGCTTATTTAATCGCTGTAAAACGGTAACTCAGTTTATAAGCCTATTTATCCTGACGTATTTATTTTCATGTCTGTTGGGTATTTTAGTATGGCCTTTTTTTCAAGGTAGCTCGTACTTCTACTATATCTTGATATTTGTTTTCTATTTATACTAAATAGAAGCAGACACATATAGAATATGAACCTTCGGTATATAACTACATACAGGATCATATATGGGGTGCATCCGGAACTCCTCGTTTTTTTCCCTCAAAAATACTTTTTTGAAAGAAAAAACCCCGAGGAGTTCCGGATGACATGGGATGTACATACGCACGTGGAACATATATACGTACACATTATATAGTTGTAAATTGGCGACTTTTCGAGGGAATCCATTTCTTTGTTCCGATACAAATATGAGCGTAGTTGGCCATGGAGATAGCGGTGAAGTACAAAGAAGTTCTCCATTACGGCATATCTCTTCTTCCGTGTGAAATATGAGGACTGTGAAAATAAATGAACAGTCCGTCTTTAGATGGCGTATCAAGGTGAATATATGAATAATGATGTGTCACAATAACGCATGGCTCAATACCACAGGGGCCTGAGATGTTCTGCAAATAACGAGTGATCCGAACCGTGTGCTTGATTTACACGCCCCTGTGCACACTATAAACGACCTATTGTGTACAATAACATACCACAGACAGGTTAAAATTACGACTCATTTTGTACTAAAATTGGACTTTTTAACGAAAAATCGTGTAAATTATTGCTGTTCGCGAAAGACATATCTATATACCGTATATATATTTCAATATTATGTTATCTTAAATACCAGACTGGTAAACAACAATAAACCCAGCATTAAGTGCATTGTCAGGTTTTACAAACGATTTCCTGTTTGGCACACAACCTGTTGGCATGCCCGCGAGCTAATGGCGATCGACAGTTTCCCCTCTACTAACGATAGACGCCTTTCTCCCTCTCTTTCTCCTTGATCTAAAATTAATGATTCCCTATTATGAACAATTTGCACCTTTTTCACGAGACCTTATTATGTCCTTATATCGATTTTCTGTCACATCAATGTAACGAGAGGGTTATATCGGGACCATCCAGTATTAGCAGGAAACATTATAATTTACCTGGAATATGTCCGCTAAACAGCAGTCAATTCAAATGAATTTG
Source organism: Pecten maximus (assembly GCF_902652985.1). Classification (NCBI taxonomy): domain Eukaryota; kingdom Metazoa; phylum Mollusca; class Bivalvia; order Pectinida; family Pectinidae; genus Pecten; species Pecten maximus. Next base: position 35,564,321 of record NC_047027.1, on the reverse strand, counting down.
TAGATATCAATGAATGAATATGATAACAATAAGATAATTTTTACCTAGTATAGGTCTTTGTAGAATAACGACCGTAAGTCGTCTTGTTTTTATTCTATGGAGTCCTATACCAGGTATTTTTTTTCTATTATTATTGATATTCAATTTATAACTTCAAATTTTTGTCTGTCTTCACTGTTCAATGTGATGAACTACTGCCAGATGTGAGATCTGTATTAATAGAGGAAATTCGAGTTAATTGTCACAGATATGGTAGTGGGGTCAGGGGATACTTGGACTATACATAACAAAATCCTATATCCTCGTGTCGTATACATGGTAATGGGGTCAGGGGATACTCGGACTAAAATTAACAATATCCGATATCCTCGTGTCGTATACATGGTAATGGGGTCAGGGGATACTCTGACTAAAATTAACAATATCCGATATCCTCGTGTCGTATACATGGTAATGGGGTCAGGGGATACTCGGACTAAAATTAACAATATCCGATATCCTCGTGTCGTATACATTGTAATGGGGTCAGGGGATACTCGGACTAAAATTAACAACATCCGATATCCTCGTGTCGTATACATGGTAGTAGGATCAGGGGATAGTCCTAGGGGGGTCAGGGGATACTTGGACTACATCCGATGTCCTCGTGTCACAGTAGTGCGGTCAGAGGGTTCCCGGATTATATCATCTCCAGATATGTCTCCGTCACGGTAATGAGGTCAGAGGATAAATGGATCAAACATTTAAATGTTAGGATATTGTACATGTGTCATTCGAATTACGTTTACAACGCACACTTATCTTACGTTAAACACACATGCAGTATATATTATTGATATGTCACCATAGAAAAGCATTCCGTCCATTTCCCCCTAGACTGGCCCACTGTCTCTAGAATATCAAAATTATAAATAAAATTGAGCTTCATGATTTTGGCCCCTAGGATATGTCTGATCCCAAGTTTCAAACTAGGGGCAGATAATCTAGTATTCGAATTAAGTTTGGCAATTATCAACAAAAAAAACAACAAAAAAAACAACAACAACAAAAACAAAAACAACTTAGGGTCTCGTGGCCAGTCTTCTTTCCCGCCATGATATGGAAAGGATACCATGTTACAGCCATGGAAATATTTCCCTTGTCTTGTACGATTTTCCTTGTTTCCTTTGTTTTGGTTGTTAATCCATTGTAATAACCTAAACAATGTCAACACACATATAATTGTATAGTCATTAATGTATGAAAAACCAACAGAATGACAGAATAACAGAGAATGTACATTATCACATCTGTTTTTCTTCATATTATATAATTTTCTGTCAAAATTTCCTATTTTGCAATTTCTTAGTTTCTACTTCTTCCTTTTCACTTGTCTTAATTTCATTACAAAAGAAATTGATCAGTTTAACCTCGACTTGATTTTATAAATGTCAAAATAAATACGGGATTCGAAATAGAGTACGTAAGGGATATATTATTAGTTAAAATGAACAGCTTCAAAATACATCTGTAGGTAATATAACCTTACGTCATTAATTACCGTCTTTCGTAAAACCAGAGACTTGTATATCACATATACAAGTCTCTGGTAAAACTATCTAATAACCGTACGTCATTAATTACCGTCTTTCGTAAAACTATCTAATAACCGCGCGTCATTAATTACCGTCTTTCGTAAAACTACCTCAATACCGCACGTCATTAATTACCGTCTTTCGTAAAACTACCTTATAACCGCACGTCATTAATTACCGTCTTTCGTAAACGCACGTCAGTAAAAACCGACTTTCATAAAACTCCTCTCAAGTTTTCTAGCATTTATAAAGGATGAACCTGCTATATGTTGAGATGACTCTCTCCCATTGGGACCCTCCAAGTGTATAGGATCCACAGTTTACACCTGGAGCTGTTCTCGACATCTCTCAATGATTGTACTTTCGCTTTCCTATTATAATGTTAATGGCCTGAATTCAATTAAGATAATTTTACGACTTCACAGCCGACTGATGATCGACGGCACTTGTGCATATTAATAGCAATCATTGTGACCAGTCACGTGCGGCATACCTCTACATCATTGTCACATCACATGGGAGATAGAGGTCACGTGACGGTTACAGGTGGCCAGCTTCAGTCGAATCTTGCACAATAACGTGATGAATCATTTAGCTGTTACACAGACTTCTTTTATTAATATTAATAACAAAATACAAAGAGATTTTTTTATGTATCTACTATGGTTAAAAATCAAAACAGAACTCCCATAGAGGACTACCGTAATGCCAGCGAAATAGTCGCTCTTTGTCTCCGATGGAGACATGATAATTATGGCCGAATATTATGTATGGATATGCAGACATAGACATTTGTTTAGGGAAAAGTCGTATATTGATGCACGAGGTACCTTTGGGATACATATACATCGGAGAGGAGGATCTTGCCACAGGGACTTAATAAAAATCCTATGGTGGATGGTCGCTTCCGGAAATCCTCGGTTTTTTTTATTTAACAATACACTTTTCGAAAAAAAACGAGGTGTTCCGGATTGGATGCTGGGTCGTCCTTTATTTGTCATTTCCCGGCAATCCTCAGAAGATACGTGTTGCCATTATAATGATAATGATACTAAAGACACGGTTTCGGTATATATCAATTTCAATATATAAATACACAAACTATCTGGAGCATTTTTATATGTATCATAATCAAACAAAATAATAGCTTATTCTTATCATAGTTAATTAATATATTTTGCCTATAAACAGCAGGAATACATCATATATTATCTCCGCTGGGAATGAACCCCATTTTAGTGCAAAACAAGAAACAAAAACATATGTCATTAATGACCTGGCAGTCATACGACCTTTCAGATGACGGGGGCTACAGGAAGGTAGTATACACCCTTAAATAGAAAAAACGCAAAAATTCAGATTTAATCTAAACGTTTGCGTTTACTTCTAGTCAAGGATGTATGCTATCTTCCTGCATAAATTTGACAATTGTCATTCATTATCATTCCTAATAAAGAGAAAAACGTAAAAATTTAATCTGAACTTTTGCGTTTTTTTCTATTTAAGGATGTATGCTATCTTTCTGTAGCCCTCGTCTTCATTTTAGTACGTTACAAATGCACATATCTGCTTACTTTAGGGGCATGTCCCACGTACTGAAATCCTAAAACAGACGAGAAAATATGTGGATTACAAAATTAAAGACTATACATTGTTGACTGTTCTTATCCGCTCCCAAATAAATCCAATTACTTTTTTGTCGTAATCTCGTTTACAAGTTCAAAAAGATAACACTATAATCGGATTAGTACATAGTGTTTTTGTAATCGTCGATACCAGTAAATTGCAGGGAATCGCTGAACCACATCGCTTCTGAATGGACTTTTTAATCGATAGATTATTGTCAAAGTTATCAAATAACAATGGATACATGTATATGTATATAAGTGTCTCCTGTACATATTGTATATCATTAACCTACTTGATCGTCACACGAAATCTGTTAGAATGCAACCTCGGATGAAGAACCGATGTGTGTAGTACGATCCCTACTCGTGGCGATTTTTTAAAATTTATTTCTCCAAAAGCTGAAATAACCCACAGGGACCTGAGAATATGTTACAGTATAAGTGTATAGGGTCCTCCCCTGGTGTGTATAGCACATTTCTCGACGTTTAAGGGGCTACATTTAAATTCGATAATGAACACCGAGAGTGTCAATTTTGCCGAATCATAGTATAGCCCCGCCCCCCCCCCCCCCCAAAAAAAAATAAGATAAAAGTCTGGAAATGTGCTGGGAGGGTCCAATTACACGTAGACTGTATTATCAGGTCCCTGTGGGATAACCTAATTTCCTTACTGTCACGGTCGTATCCCTGAGATCTGGATGGAATATATGTGACGGGCCTCCAATGTGTTGTTGATGTGGTATCCATCATCAAGGAACTTTGTATCAGAACTGATGATTGTGGTGGTGATGATGATGATGATGATGATGATGATGATGATGATGATGATGATGATGATGATGATGATGATGATGATGATGATGATGATGGTGGTGACGACGACGACGACGACGACGACGAGGATGATGATGTATAAAATAATAATAATCGCGTGAAGTGCGATTTTTGTTGGATATTTAGCGGGAAAAAATATCAATGTCCCTTTAATTACGATTATGAGAGTAAAAAATAAAATTAACGTGTTTTTTTTTTTCATTTCCCTGAAACTGGATACGTGTATATATTTTCCACTTGGCTGCCGTAGACCGCTATGACTAATTAGAAATACCCGAGATATAAATATCTGTACTCTTAATATATAAATTATACAATAACGAGACTATCAACTATATTTGAAATAACATCATAATACACCACATAGTACACACATTTCAGCCCCAGATATCAGTGTTAGGTAGGATGAATTTTATCAGGAAAGTATGAAAGGTGGACTGCTAGAATTAATTAGATTTTAATAAGGTCTCGTTCGGTTTTGATCAACAACATCTGGCAAGTCAAAGTTCAAATCCAAAGGTCGGAGAATTTTATGGCGGGTGCGACTGAATCCTGACCTTGAATAATGCTATCAGGATTAGAAAAACCCTACTGGGCCTCTCGCGTGCGTGACATCTGCGTCCGAGGAGTTTCTTGGCAACAGGTGTGACCAATAGCGGAATGAATTGGCGATAAGAGAGTCATCCCGTTTACGTTGTAGTTAGATATGTTTTATATTCTGTCTGGTACGGAACAATGTAATGTTATTAGATTATAATGTTTTCCGAAGGATAATGCATCTCCTAATTAATTCAAAATGTGTTTTTATGACTTTTTATTGTTGGATTTAGATTTCAAGTCATTATAAATGCATGTTTTACTGATACCCATTAGGCCTATATGTTGTAGCAAATTGCCTTTTTGGTTTTAGAAAAAAAAGGAATTTATGATTGATCAAAACCATGACATAAACCTTAGTTTAAACATATTTATTGTCAAAACATAGACACGGCATTAGGCACAAGTTACAACAACTTATCAACGCCTTCTCCCAACATATCTACAGTGTATTACAAGGCATAGTTACATTTACATGGATGATGACAAAAATGATAAAATATACGGTTTACCAAATAAACTGATCCAATTACAAAATTCAAAACCTTTTACATAAACCTTACCTGAAGTAAGCTACAAGGAAATGTATTTTAAGTCAGTTAGGCTTATATTTAAATAAAAAATGAAGACGTTAGCTTGCGGAGCTATTTTCTGACAGAACATCTATAGGTGTTCTGTTCAAGGGAACTCTGTTTCAATATAGGTGTTCTGTTGGGTTACGCATTATACGTGTATATGATGATAAATAAGAAAAGTTTATGGATGTATCAAAATTAATGGGAATAATACATGTATGATAACACTTCATCAAAAATTTACTGTTTTGATACAAAATACGTCATATTTACATACATGAGGTAATCGTAGTATAGCCCGAGTTTCCTCTGGCCCTGACACCATGTCTGGAGCCTGATGAGACTACTACATTTGACTTTTAGCCTTCTTAGTGACGTATGGTGATGGTAGGTAGGTCTGGCCTTACATTTCTCTTGCATTATATCTTGCCCCGCCATGAAATTGTCGGATCTATTTTTGATAATGTACAACGATTTAGAAGAAACTATTTTCTCATGACGACTCTTCGATAAATTCACTGCGTAAATAGTTTTCCTTATTTCTTAGCTTTCAGAGGACAATTTTTTCAGTTTTTTTAAGCTATATTTCTGCTAGAAATGTCTTTCCATATTGCAAGTTCGGTAAATTCCATTTTGTCACACCAGTATGTCTCCACCGGTTCTAAGTTTTATCTATAACCTTTCTTAAGCTATGGAATTCATGGTTTAGGAAAGGCTTTGGACAACACAGAAAGGCAAGTGTATTTGTTATTTAGATGATATCCTTATTACAAATGTTTATACATTTGGCTTCGATACATTAGGCATACTGGTTAACGGGAGGTAACTCGTGTGGGCATAAATACCGTGATAGAAACTGTTGCATTTTATTAACAAGACTCAGGTACCCGCTTGAAACCTTCAAAAATTACTCATCACTCTTTCTTAAAAAAAACTGTTCTTATTGACTTGTGTATATTGTTGAAGATCACTGATTTACTGTAGAATCTAGCATGTTTAATTAGAGTAGACTTTCGAAACCTGTTTTGTTTACATTCGTGATGACCCGGAAGTACTTAAAATTTCAGTGTCAATAATAACCTCTAACAAAAGTAAGCAATAAAAAACAGCTCTTCTCTCTAAAATAAACTTGCTTTTGCAGGCGATGTGTTTCGTTTTCATTTGAAATAAATCAGATATCCTGATATCGAACTTCACTTTTGCTATTGCAAATAATAATTACTAATAATTAGTTTTAAGAATAATTTAGACGCCATTTTGAATGATAATGATTTCCTGTCCGTTATGTGCTTGTCAAAACATCGGTCTCAACAGGCTCCTTGTAAAGCTACAGGTGGTTTTCGCGCTAGTAGAAGTGCTGGAAATTGACACATGGTCTAACGGAATCCATTAATGTGTGTATGTAGACCAAAGGACGCCATGAAAGGAAAAACGACATCTCAAACCTGGGGTTGGCAATGTCAACAGAGAGATATGATGGGGAGCAGACGTGATTATGGTGATATGCGTCTGTGATTCATGCATCGTGGACTGTTGGAATTCGGATGTCTTTCATTATGTTTATTCTGCCATTCAAATAGACATAAAAAGAAATAACTCTCAATCAGGTGGAAAGTTTGAAGGACGTTTAATTAAAATGTGAATTCCATTATTGTATCTGCAGTCCTTTCTCTGGGATATCAGTTTCACCGTTTATTACATTGAGCTGTACTGTATGGATGCTATTGATTTTCCAGTTCTTGTTCAGTTTTTACTAACATTCATCCGCCAGTCATAGTATGCTTGTTAGCATGATAATAACATATACGTATACATGGTGTATTGAAAAAACCTGGCAGTGTGCCTCCACATCTGAACTCGACTGCAGACGTCGTATTTAGTGTAACACTTCCAAGACTGTCAAATAACTGCTGAATCAGTTTGGCTGGACACAATTTTCTATTTACATATTTGAATATGTATTACACTATTACGAGTTGCTGAGGAAAATATTTTGTGACATTCACCAAGATTCTATTTTAGGAAATTGATAGGTCCAATTGATCTGAACTGGAGTATTGACCGACTAACGTACATAATACTCACGTGGAATATACTTCATTTCTCATGGAATATGTAACATGCTGATTGTAATCTTTGTAAAGTAAGGAATATCTTTGCTGGGAGTTGAAGTACTTATGAAGACAATGGAGGAAATTTTTTTTTTTATGAAATCATGACTTGATCGTCAAACTGAAAACATTTATCAACATTCCATCTTGAATTCAAGAAGCATTCCAGTGACAACTGAAGGGGAATTCATTATCAGTGTTCTGTCTTCAAGTTTCCTTGATGCATTTGTCCATACCATTCCAGTATTCAGTCCCATTTAAAGGATCTCATTCTTGAAATCTATCCATTTGTTTAAATTTATACTTTTTTGTTAATCATATATGATATTTCTGCATTCCAAGCTTAATTGCATTTTGCTACCAATCAGTCCAGTTCTTGAGTATAAGTTTTTTTTTTTGATATCAAAATAATTATCAGCATTGTTTTCAATACTGAGATGGTCCCATAATTGCATTATACATTTACAGTGAATGTGCACAAATAGATTACGCAAATTATATTCCCATTTAAATCATTTTCCAAATTTTCCCAAGGATAAAAGTGCATAGCATCTGATACAAGTCAAAACATTATTACTTTGAACTGGTGAGAAGCATATTTATATTTCGTTGCAAATTTCGACGACTTTGGGTCTTTGACGTCGTATATGTAATTGATAGAAAGAAGACAACCAATGCTACTTTTTATTTACGTACTTTCCAGCTTTACAGGAAAGTCAGTTGAAGCTATGGATATAAACAACTGAACCAAAATAAACATCATTCAATTGTGAATTGTACAAATATCAATTTGTCAGTGCCATTAGACAACAGCGATATTATCTGGACACTTGTAAACAATGTCAGTGACAAATTTTGTACACAATGCATAAAAACATTCCATGTTCTTATCCTGCATGATTTAATCTTCACCTTCACGTTTTATAAGTCTTATAAAGAAGAGGATTTATCACGTTCTTGTATACATGTCTTGTATGTATATGTTGTAAAACTATAAAATTATTAAGGCGGACAGTTACGTTTTAAACAAGGAAACACACCCTGTGACTGTCATCAGTGATCGCGAGAGGAAGCTGGTTAGTGGATTTTAAAGTGAGTCTACATCCTGGACTGGCCGAGAGGAGGCAGTTTATAACAGTGTTGGTGTCAGTTTTGAATATTGCCGGAAAATTATTTTAAATACTGCATATTTGGGAATATACAATTAGGACTGTAGTGCTAAGAAAAGGTGATTCTGGAATTTAAAAACTTTGAGAGAGACAAGAAATTTCTGACACAAGGTATGGTCATCCCATGAGATGTTGTTGTATACTGGACTTGATTGTTGATACAAGTCAATAAAGTATTCCGGTTTGAACTTGACCCTCAGCCATGTCTCGAATGGCAGTTTCCAGTTCTCCATCCCCATCTGCGTCCCCGGCCAAATCTCCAGACGAGGAGGGGTCTCATTCCTGGATGGAGTGGAGAGTAAGTATAAACCTTGAGTTATCAGGAACTTGTGTAAACCGACCGACTAATGTTACAGAGACAAAACCTGGTACTAACAACATACCAAGGTAATTTTTCGTTTTATCACTGTCAATGGTTTAGATTTGGCTTGCTGGATTAGAGAGGTGTTGATTTATGAAATCACGACGGACCTAAGCTAGATCTAGTTTTGCTGTCTGATGAGTAATTTGCCAAGATAAGATTTTGACGGATCATGGTGCTATGTCCTAGTGTCAATAGACCAGATACCCGATTTTGTGACTCAGTTAAGTAGGCCAAAGCTGTATGGGTATGTCGCGATTTATATGAAATGTAATTTGCATTTTAAAATATACAAACAAGTTTAAATGATAAGGCCTCTATAGCGCTAGTGGTTCATCTTGACCTAATTGTATATTCCCCATATGAACCAAGTATTCATACACCGCTAAAGCATATACTACTAATATAATAAGCGGATTCCTCTATAAATTTTCACATAATTTCAAGAAAATCAAAAACTTCTTTGACCTTGACCTAAATACTGAAACATATATTTTGCTTTGTTATATATATTTTGTTGCCATTTTGATTCATTGTCCAGTGCCAGATATATAAATATTTTTAAGGAGAATTCGAGTGAGAAAATAACTTTTAAAAAGCAGTTGGAAATCATAGTAGATATCTCATGCCGCCTTTACCAAAACTAAAGTTTGCTACACAATCCAGTGATTTTTTTTGGGTGGATTTGGGGCCGAATACAGGCCCCTTCCCCTAGAAAATTTTGCTGTATTTTCCCAATTTTTAGTTCATATTTTCCCAATCAAAAGTTGTAAGTTTCCTTGTTTGTTAATTAATATGAAGAAATACATTTCACATAATGTTTTCACAATCCAATGTTATAATAGATCGATCATAGCTATAGTATGCATATTTAAATGATATTAAAGCATAGTTTTGATGATTCTTTTTAAGCTTGGATGAAAGTACATTTTTTCAGACATTAAAAAAATTTGGCCTTATTTTCCCAATGGTAAAGGTACAGGCCCCTGTATAATCAGGGTGAGATAATCATTGTCAATCTACAGTGAAAAAAGATGGGGTCACAATAGTCACAGCATTTTTTCCTTGGGTACTTCGGGTTCCTAGCTAGCTATATATATCCTCTGCTTCTATTGAGGTTAATTCGATTAGTTAGGTTTGTACTGTAGCTGTTGTAAAATAACTTTTAGAGTGTGATATTAATTAAAAGCAAACAATTTTCCAGGCCACAAAGGTTGATGGGCTTCAGACAAAGTGAAAGTCTGGACCTGTCTGAATTGTTCATCTGATTGTAAATGATAGACATATATATCTCATCATGCTGGTCAGCAGTTCTAGTGGTCACTCCAAATGAGCTGCCATATCTGGTCAGAGTGACCTGGGGAGACTGACCACTAGACACAGGGCACCTGCTAATTCCATCACCATAGAAATAGTATCCATCAAGTGTAACATTAATTATGGGGTCTGTTAATTCCGTGTCAGTGTTGTTTTCAGAACTGATAATATTTACGGTAGATGTTTCCTGACCCTTAACATGTATATAAACATTACATTGTGTTTATATTCTATGTCTTTTATACCTGTACATATACAAACATGTAAAAAAAACATATGCGTTATATCTTCACCATGGCATATATTATAATCTAACTTTCATGTTTCTTTACTGTTAAAAAATAAACTATTCCTTTTTTTTTCCGAAAGTCCAGTTATATCTTTTACATGTATATATATTAAATGATTTTTGAAACATTAATATGGGAATTGGACTTTCTCTTCTCAATATTAATTTTACAATTGTATTTACCTTTTCATATTTAGAATAAACACAAAAAACGTACATTTCAATACGTGGTCTGACATCATATATTAAGAGAAAATGTAGAACCATATCATCATATTGGCTTTTCATTTGATATACATGTATGCCAAAATAGTATATTGAATAGAAATTTAACAGATTAAATGAAACCATAAATTTCAAAATGTAGTAAACAGAATTCATATCAACACTGTCAGATTTCAAATTAACTGTAAATTTCAGCTTCTAGTGGCCATTCTTGTTAAGCCAATGTAATTATTTGTCAATGAACCCTACAATTTGTTTTTGACCCTGGTGATAAACCATTTGTATGGGATCACAAGCATTCCTTGGCCTGATGGTGCCATAAACGGGTTCACACCCTGCTGTGGGAAACTGGCTTTATTTGTCCATTCATTTGTATTCTCTCTTGGGAAACAAACACCCAGACTTTAAATTCAAGTCTGTGTATTATTTAGGTGCCATTTTCCTTGAGATTTAAAGAGGTCTTTGTATATATTTAAAACCCAATAAAGAAAAAAAGGTATTACAAAAAAAAGTTCTATAAACTAGATTTCTAGATTTTATTTCTATAGCTTGCTGTTAAAAGAAATAATTTTAAAGCTTTCAATTATCAGAGTGAATTTGATTGTGAAAATCTTACCCTATCGACAGAAACACCTTGAGATACATTCCTGCACCTAGCTATAGGCCTGTCCTGTTTCACTTTTCAAACTAATCATCTGATCTACCCATCTTACCAATCACCTGCTGAGAAGTCTGATGTAGGTAAGGGATTATATATAAATTTGTCAGCAGATGCCCCCAGCATCCTCTTGGTCTTCATCTTCTATCAAAGGAGATATTACCAGTGATGAAATGGTAACAATTTATCATCTCAGTATTACCTACCAGTGATGTATGGTGACTGTTTCATTTCTCTCTCTCACCCCCCCCCCCCCCCCCCCCCCCCCCCCCCCCCCCTTCAGCCTCACCCCCTCTGGATCCTACACTTCCATTCCCTTGTACAATGTATTGATTCAACTTTTCTGATTCACCCATCCCCCACCCCTACAGAGTCCTCCTCCCTTGAAAGCTTAGCTAGCCATTTCCAGAAGGATGGACTCTGTACTATCTAGCCGAGATCTATTTTTTGTCTTTATCAGATGAAATATAGGCAGTGGAGATCTAGACTTGGAGGAAATTCGGACCTATCTGGTAGCCACTGACATCTCTCTAGCCTGGACCCCCCCCCCCCCCCCCCCCCCCCCCCCCCCCCCCTCTCCTGGACCCCCCTCTTCCCCTGGACCCCCCCCCACCCCACCCTCTCCTGGACCCCCCTCCCACCTCCTCCGGACCCCCCCTCCTCCTCTGGACCCCCCCTCCTCTGCCCCCCCTCCCCTTGACCCTCCCCTGAAAGCCCCCTCCCACCTCCTCCGGACCCCCCCCCCCCCCCCTCCCACCTCGTCCTCCTCCTCCTCTTTCCATCAGAGTCCCTCCTCCACAGCTACCAGGTACCTTACCTGACTAATACAGTCATCGATTGACTTTCCCCGAGTTAGGAGTGGTGGGGAGGGGTATCCAAGCAGGAGGCCAGTCAGATGATGTAATTCTCTTTACTAGAGAGAAGTGGGTACTGTATCTGTTGTAGTGTATATAGGACCCCATTGTGGACCAGCAGCCCGCCACCATGTACACCTATACCTACTGTAGATATATACCGGTATGTTTACCTCGACATTCCTAAGATGACCCAAATAGTCCACTACACCTGTACAAATTGTTGATGTGAGGATGTATATGTGATGTTTGGAATTCTACAATAATGGAGGATTTGTGGAGGAAAGTGAACGGACCATTTATAGCTCTGTAATAATTTTGAATTTGTGCTGTGTTGAGTTCTACGTGGGATTATATATAATTAGTGAGCTGTGGTTTTAATTGATAATTTTTCTGTCATACCTGTGTCATTCAACCCTGTATACAGTGTACGTTCACCAGTTGTGAAATCAGGAAAATTATTTGTGTTGTGTTGAGAGTTGTCTTAAATATTCGGAGGAATTATGGAACACGAATAGAGATTTTATATAGAGTGGGTTAAAATTGTATAAAATCATGCTTCCCAGTTGTTCCAGATCCAGATTTTTTACCCAAATTAAAAATGTTGATTGGCAAGTGTTCAAGGTCTACACATATGTTGTATGGTAATTGTATATTGAATTAGAGAGTTCATAACATTTTGGGTGTACGTGACAAGCCTTAATCTAGCGATGTGAGAACGGTTTTGTATTTTATACGAGGAAATGAATATGAAAGTGGTAATTATTAAAAGTACCCATTAACATGTACACTTTCAGAATTGTTCATCTATTGCAATTTATAAATAAATTGTGCCTTGTTTGGTTGATGAGCTTGTAAAGTCCTGTGGTATTCCTGACTGTTAGAACTGACAGCAGAAAAAGTATTCCATTGATACTCATGCGCGTGTGACAGAAAAGCCAACTTGGCAGCATAGAATATCGAGCGATATTAAGTGCATTACAATGTTGTTAGGAGGCAAAATGATGGTGCACATACATAGAGTGCGTAAACCAGAGGCTCAATACATATTTATTTATAGTTGTGATGGGTTGTACCTGTTATATATATATATATATATAGATATAGTTACTGGTATCTATATGTATAGGAGCCTTCATCACTTACCATAATGTAGGTTCTAGACTTGCTCAAGTTTGTTCTTCAGTCAGCTTATAGAGTTTCTATAGCACTAAATATCGCCAATAAATTTAAAAAATGTAGATTTTAATTGAACAGGTTAGATAAACCTATATATATATATATATATATATATATATTCATGTAAGTGTCCCTAGGCCTCTGCAGCTTTAGATAGAATTACATTCATGTACTGATTCAGTTCGAGATTTTGATGCAATATCTTTAAAAAGTCTGTGTTGTGAAGAAAATGTTTATATATATATATACATGTACATCAATCTAATTAAAATTAGATGTTCATTATCTATCCCGTAAACTCCTTATGGATGTTCATACAGAGTTTGCAGAGTAGACATAATAATGAGCATCTAATTTTAATTAGATTGGTACGTGCATCCCCCATACTGTGTAATTTAATTTCCCCCTATACAAACGTACCCGTAGTTACAGTCATAAATATGTATACTTTGATGAAAGTTGTGTTGTACAAAGCAGTATAGACAAAGTATTCAGCTAAGATGAAAAAAACTACATTGTATATCTTGTTAGCCTAATTACATGTCATTAATTGATCGGGAGTAAAACTATAAAACCTGTGTATAAAAAGTCAGACATTTTGTGAGATATTTAAAAAAAATGTCTAGACTGACAGCTTGTGAGATATATTAAAACCTGTCTAGTCTGACACCTTGTGAGATAGATAAAAAAAAACCTGTCTAGTCCGACACACCTTGTGAGATAGGTAAAAACCTGTCTAGCTTATAGTCAGACAATAATATTGCGAAATATATCAAAAGTCCTAATCTGAAAATCCTGTGTCTGTACAGTACAAATCCAGTACAAATATTAATCCAGGCAAATACTTAACTTTTACTTAAACTGCTTATTTCAAGAGGTTTTAGCATAGACAGATTTTTATAGACCTCACAAGATGTCAGACTAGACAGGTTTTTATAGACCTCACAAGATGTCAGACTAGACAGGTTTTTATAGACCTCACAAGATGTCAGACTTGACAGGTTTTTATATACCTCACAAGATGTCAGACTAGACAGGTTTTTATAGACCTCACAAGATGTCAGACTAGACAGGTTTTTATATACCTCACAAGATGTCAGACTAGACAGGTTTTTATATACCTCACAAGATGTCAGGACTAGACAACTAAGATTTTCAAGAAAACTACAACAAAAGGAATGAAAATCAATTCATATCTACTTTCCATCTAGATGTTACGTTTTTATATAGTTGCCTTAATTATAGTTAAATGAACGTCATATTATTGTGTCAAACTTAACAGAAAGATAATTATGAAGAATTATCACCTGAAGAAATAATTTTCTTGATTACAGTCAAAGATTTATGAGAAAACAGCTTTGATCCATTTAGTGGGGTTTATGGATAGATAATTGAGAATATGAAACAAAGACATAAACATCTTTATCGTGGGGTTTTATTGATAGAAGATCGGTGATCAAAGGTGAAATAGTGGAATCACTCAAGCATGACAATGATGTACATGCAATACACTTGTATGGGTTCACAGAATGATGTACGAGCTTGAGACTACCTGTACATGTGTCTCAAGTAAAGCTGGGTCTACTTAATAATTTACTGAAAACAGGTATTACAGATAATCAGAGCATTTTATAACGAAAAAAATGGACCTAAACTTTCATTTTTTTAGTATCATCTGTAAAGTTATTTCACAAAACTGATTTATTTTTATTAATTTTAGTAATTCCAAAAAATGATTATAATTATAATAATAAATGTCATTAAAATATCCTTTTAACAAACATGGAAGCTGACCGTACTTTGATGAGACAGAGGGGCAAGCAGATGATTATTTCTCTAGAAGCTAGAGCTGGCTAGCTAGTTTAAGTCTGTTTGTTTTTAAAGGCTGAATCATGCAGAGAAAATAGGAAAATTTGTAACCTCAGTTGAATGTATGATTACTCAATGATACCGGTAGGAGTGTTGATCACTCAGGGGAGATTACTCAGGAGTGAACTGTCAGGGGAGATTACTCTGGAGTGAACTGTCAGGGGAGATTACTCTGGGGATCAATCAAGGGAGATTACTCATTGAGATTACATAAGGGTTATTGGACAAGCAATGGTGTCTATGTTATAACTACTTGGAGGTGATTTTGAGTCAGCAGTTGTGTTGTCTATTTTCTATCCAGAGGAAGGTGGATTGATTTCAAACAAATAATGGATTAATTTACATGTCATGAATTATTCATTTACTTGATTTGCTACAACATCATTTTAAATGAAAAAATATCTCATTTGGCCAACAGTGATATTGTTTTTATTTGAGATAAAGTATTATATGACCTGGTGACTTACAGTTTTTGTTCACTTCAAATTCAAACTTCGACAAATTTGTAAATAAAAAATATTGAAGCCTTGAAAAAAATGTCTTTGACTTTGGCACATTTAACATGCTTCGATCTTTTCATTTAAAGTTTTTTTTGCATTAAAATTTTGACTATGGTACATTGTCATAGATCATATATCTTGCCAAATTTGTACGCTATCAAGGAATATGTGTATATATGGAGGGTAACAGATATATAGAGAAATTGATAGAAAATACAGCATTGATATATCATTTGCATGGCATATATGCATTAGCAAGGTTGCAGATTAAGTATGTAGAGGACATATGGAGATTTGCTGGTTTGAGTTGGTATACTAGTATTGTATGTCCCATAACACAGTAAGGTCGTTGAATGTATGATGGCGGTTTGCACTTTGGTTTGGTATTGTTTTACATAACAAAAGAAGGTCGTTTAAGGACAGTGATCTTTCTGTATATATATAATATATGTTAATTATGAGTAGTAGGGGAATGTAGACATCCCTATAACTAGTGTGTACCTACATCTATACAGTATATGTCTAGGACCTGTCAGTCAGTGATGATCCCTATTGCATGGTACATACTTTATAGCTGATCTTAGCTGTGGTATATATATAAACACATGTGGCAGTACATCAGGACACCTATATATCTGTGTTACTGTATACAGGTCCCTGTCAGCATGTTGATCAGTACCTCACTGTAAACACACCTTGTACTCAGTGGATATACAGTGTATATACATAGTAGATCACAATGCATTCTGTGGACAGTGAAATTTCTGATTGTTTAGAAGTGATAATTTATTGTTGGAAAACTTCGGTGAATGAGAAACTTGGTCGCAAACAAGAAGTGGTTGTCGGTGAATGAGAAACTTGGTCGCATACAAGGAGTGAACGTCGGTGAATGAGAAACTTGGTCCCATACAAGGAGTGGTCGTTCTTGAGAGTGGTCGTTCTTGAGAGTGGTCGTAAATAGGGGGACCACTACACTGATGTAACTGAGAATCAGCCGAGGATACTTGTAATCTGTAATGATGGGTGTTGTTAGGGCGATGAAGATGTTTTGTGTCATTTGATTTCCAGGTGAGATGTCGGAAGCCTGTATCTGTTGTGTCTGTGTATTACTGATGTGAAAACAACATGGATTAATCTATAATGATCCCGGAAAGATCACCGTGGAACTTTTACATGATATTTTGTGCTACGAACCTTGACATTTGTGGTTAATGTCTGTAATCCTGTCTGACAAAGTTCAGCACTACCTAGAATTGCGCTATGATGTATGACCTCGACCTTTTGTAAAGTGCATGAGATCCATGGTCTCCGGAAATGATGCTGAAAAATTTATTCAAGTACGACGTTTGAATTTGTCTCTGGATGACCCTAGCCTGATCGACTTGGCTCAAAAAACTTTTTAGATTAAATGTTTTGATGTCATGCATTATATTTTGTAACCTTGAACTTTGTAACTGGTGACCTCTGACCTTACGATGGCTGAGGTGGGTGTGGTTCAGTGTGTGGGATGTGACCTCACAGTTTACAGACTAGCATGTGGGTGTGTTCGCTACAATTACCATAGTAACAGGCCCCTCCCCTTCTTGTCTTGGCAGCAACAACTCCATGCATACGTGGCCTGGGTCAACTCGCAGCTCAAGAAGAAGCCCGGGGTCAGACAGGTTGAGGACCTGCGTAATGATACCAAGGATGGAGTGATACTTGCCGAACTTATTGAAATTGTTGGTATGTATACAAATATGTTGTAATACTTAACAGTTTCTAAATACACTGTTTATTTTAAATGTCTGTGCGTCCTATTGCAAAAGTATTGAACATCATACTATCAAAATGTAAGACATATTCAAATTTTCATTTTTTTGTTTATAACAAAATTGTTAATGACATAAATCTTCTGTGTTTACTTTCTATTACTCGAAATAGAAATATTGCTTTTTTTATGCGGCATTTTGGTTAATGTTAGGTTTCTAAAGAAAACAAAAAAACATATGTACTGTAGGCTGAGAATGACTTATTTTAAACTCTTTATGTTTTAGCAGGTGACAAGCTGCCAGGGATCCACACCGTGCCGTCTAACTACGGAGAAATGAAGGAAAACGTGGAGAAGGTTCTTCACTACATGTCTGCTAACAGGATCCGCATGCACCATGCCTCCGCGAAAGGTTTGTACCAAATTGTTTCCTACAATCTGATCTTAGATTTAAAGTTTAACAATCCTACAGTAAAATCTCGGAACATATAGTTCTAGATTTTGTACGACATGTCTCGTCCAACCTGATGACAGATTTTTAGCTACAGTTTATACAAATGAACCTCTGTATCAAGGCGATGAAATACATTTTGTATATACATGTTGATGATGTATATATATATCTGTTTGGACCTTCCTGAATACAGAACCTGTCTAGAGAGGTCACACTTTATACACAACATACAAGAGAAGTCATAGATAAAATTCAAACATGATTTATTAATTTTAGATTCCTCAGCAACATGAATTACAACCTTGAATTTGGCTCTTCGTGGGGGCTACTCACCATGTTGTATACATTTACTAAAATATAACCATAACTTCATATTAAAAACACATGATCCAATTAATTAATTTTGATATACCTGTAAAGGTAGTTATTATCTGAATGGGGAAAAAGAATTCCCTGATGATGTACCCTTGTACAAGGACCACGACCATGTTGTTTAAAAAGACGATTACAGATTAATCACTTGATTTGTGAAAATCTCATTTATCCTTCACATCATAACCTGAGTGTGTACATGTGTATTCCTTGAAATAGGCAGGTATAGAAAGAGACTGACAGGTGTTATAGTCTCGTAAAAGTTTGTCAAGTCAGTTTTACCAGAAATGATTTGATCAGGATTTTAAAATTGTTGTTAGATTATGAATAGCTTAATGACCTTTCAAGCAACTGGACCCACATTGATAAATATCGGTCATTATGACCAGTTCGATGAGACGACAGCAGAAAACGTTTGTTTTGGTTTTGCTTAACGTCCTATTAACAGCCAGGGTCATTTAAGGACGTGCCAGTTTTTGGAGGTGGAGGAAAGCCGGATGACCCGGAGAAAAACCACCGGCCTACGGTCAGTACCTGGCAACTGCCCCATGTAGGTTTCGAACTCGCAACCCAGAAGTGGAGGGCTAGTGATAAAGTGTCGGGACACCTTAACCACTCGGCCACCGTGGCCCCCCAGACCATCAGACAATAGAGGGTACATATATTATGTATATGTTAAACAATCAAGCATTTTGTCTACAGATATCGTGGAGGGTAACCTCAAGTCCACAATGAGGCTGATATTGGCTCTAGCAGCACACTTCAAACCTCACAGTGTCAAACATTCGTCGCAGCATCTGAACCGCACCTCCGTAGGATCCCCGCATGCGGTGGGCATTGCTCAGGTATGTCTGATTGGTCAGAACATTGTTACTGGTTTGTTATAGTGATTCTCATTGGTCGAATTTCTTAAATCTTGTATTTGTACAAAATGTCTCATTGGTCAAATTCTTGTTTCACTTTGGCATGAAATATGATGTGGATCAGAACATTGTTACTTGTTTAATATGTTATAATGATTCTCATTGGTTTAATTTGTTATAGTGATTCTCATTGGTCAAATTCTTTGTATCACTTTGGCATGAGATAATTTGTGTATAAAATTCCGAAGCTATTAAATTTCTTGTCCTAGAAAGTTTTGAAAGGGTTTGTAATATACTAAACTTTTCCTGTAGGGTGCATCAGCTGCTCTGGCGGAGGCAAGGAGGACTGCAGCTAAGGCAGGGAACAGTTTCCGTGGAAACCGGTCCCGCTATAACAACAGTGAGCGGAGGTAAGTTCCTTGTTTGTGGGGTATTGTGTCATTACTGTTTATCCCCTATGCTGTGTGTATACTGTGAAGAGAAGTCCTTATCTTTCACTATGACAATGTTTTCCTGTCTATTTTTAGCATTAACTGGGTGCGAAAAATGACCACATTCCTCTTATTTTCCCGCCAGGAATTTTTTTTAAAATTCAGTTGTGTCCATGCATGTGTATTACAAAAGCATTGAAAAACTGAAAAATTTAACAGCAAATATCACACAAAATTTAAAAAGAAAAAAGGAGAGATAACGGTCAAATTTGGTTTGGCCATTATGTAAAGTTAGAATTAACATGAAAAATTCCCCCAATTAGGTCAATTGGATTTTTCCAAAATACACATGAAAAACACTGTATAAGGCTTTGAAGAGCCTGGAATCCTGGTGCATGGCCCTTAATGACTTTTGTGGTTAAGAGTTTTGTTTTTTAATGTAATTACATAGAAACATCGATATGGAGCAATGCACTTCTATACTTCAATATAACAACATATATTCAGATATAACTAAATAGCCCAGGTGGAGTTGAAGTGTCATTGAACAGTTAGACCTCATCAAATATTTAAACCAATAATGATTATGGTGGAGATGGTAAGATGCTACACAGACATCTATTGGTGATTGTAACATGGTATTAGGTTGCACGTGGGGAGGGGGGGATGCTCAGAATTACATCTACTTATGTCTAGAGTTGGTATTCGGGTCAGAGGATACTGGGACTACATCTGCTGGTGACTATACCTGGGATTAGTGTCGGAGTATTACTAGACTAAATCTGTTAAAGACTACAGTTTGTCCTGGGTCCTCGGATTACATATATTTGTTTCTACAGTCTACTGGGGTCAGAAGATACTCAGACTACATATATTGGTGTCTTTATTCTGTACTGGGGTCAGAGGATACTCAGACTACATATATTGGTGTCTGTAGTCTGTACTGGTGTCAGAGGATACTCGAGCCTATATTTATTGGTGTATACATTATGTACTGGGGTCAGAGGATACTCAGACTACATCTGTTGATGTCTGTTGTCTGTACTGGGGTCAGAGGATACTCAGACTACATATATTGGTGTCTGTAGTCTGTACTGGGGTCAGAGGATACTCAGATTACATATATTGGTGTCTTTATTCTGTACTGGGGTCAGAGGATACTCAGACTACATATATTGGTGTCTGTAGTCTGTACTGGTGTCAGAGGATACTCGAGCCTATATTTATTGGTGTATACATTATGTACTGGGGTCAGAGGATACTCAGACTACATCTGTTGATGTCTGTTGTCTGTACTGGGGTCAGAGGATACTCAGACTACATATATTGGTGTCTGTAGTCTGTACTGGGGTCAGAGGATACTCAGACTACATATATTGGTGTCTGTAGTCTGTACTGGGGTCAGAGGATACTCAGACTACATATATTGGTGTCTTTATTCTGTACTGGGGTCAGAGGATACTCAGACTACATATATTGGTGTCTGTAGTCTGTACTGGTGTCAGAGGATACTCGAGCCTATATTTATTGGTGTATACATTATGTACTGGGGTCAGAGGATACTCAGACTACATCTGTTGATGTCTGTTGTCTGTACTGGGGTCAGAGGATACTCAGACTACATATATTGGTGTCTGTAGTCTGTACTGGGGTCAGAGGATACTCAGATTACATATGTTGATGTCTGTTGTCTGTACTGGGGTCAGAGGATACTCAGACTACATATATTGGTGTATGTAGTCTGTTCTGGGGTCAGAGGATACTCAGACTATATATATTGGTGTATGTAGTCTGTTCTGGGGTCAGAGGATACTCAGACTACATATATTGGTGTCTGTAGTCTGTACTGGTGTCAGAGGATACTAAGACTGCATCTATTGGTGTCTTTATTCTGTACTGGGGCCAGAAGATACTCGAGCCTATATTTATTGGTGTATACATTATGTACTGGGGTCAGAGGATACTCAGATTACATCTGTTGTCTGTTGTCTGTACTGGGGTCAGAGGATACTCGGACTACATATATTGTTGTCTTTAGTCTGTACTGGGGTCAGAGGATACTCAGATTACATATGTTGTCTGTTGTCTGTACTGGGGTCAGAGGATACTCAGACTACATATATTGGTGTCTTTAGTCTGTACTGGGGTCAGAGGATACTCAGACTACATATATTGTCTGTTGTCTGTACTGGGGTCAGAGGATACTCAGACTACATCTGTTGTCTGTTAGTCTGTACTGGGGTCAGAGGATACTCAGACTACATATATTTGTTGTCTGTAGTCTGTACTGGGGTCAGAGGATACTCAGACTACATATATTTGTGTCTAGGCAATATTCCTTGTGATCGTTAATAGGACAGAACATATTCATTTTAGTAATTGATTCATATAACTACATGAATTAGGACTGAATAGAAAATATGAAACCAGCTAATTTCCCTTCTTGTATAACATTTTTTATGGCATTTTATGGAATATGGGGTGATTTTATCATAATTGGATACTTTTTGTATGCAGGCTTTTTTAGCTGCATTCTTTCTAGATTTGTTAGCTTGCACACAAATAGGAACAGTGTCGTATGACAACATTTTGATAAAATTTCAATTCCAAGTACATTGTTCATGTGTTAATGTTTATGGGGAAAAGTGCCAACGGTTGTTGTAAGGAAGAACAATACCAGTCTTTCTAAGAGATGTGTTTATTTCCCAAAGTTAAGATATGGATTTGGTTCTGTTCAAGCTTGCCAAGGTATAGGTATAAAGGAGACCACCTGTTTTCCTGTCAGATAACATGCTATGTGTAAAAGCTTTGTTATCTTGATATTTGTTTAATTAAAATTGAATAATATTCCATACTAATTAACCTTTTGAATAGTAAAAATATATTAAAAAATTATAGAAATAGATGTTTGTGTTGATTATATGAATTGCCTGGTACTGCTGGATAACAGTGCTATTTTGATGTGTTAGAATGTTAGAGTCCATACAATGCTAAAAACGATATTGCACAAAACACTTGCATTAGAGTCACTAGAACTGAAATACAGCCAAAAATGGATCAATATTCTGTGTGCGGGTGTAATACAGCATCGGCCTTGCCGAAACCGTAATGGCAGACACTTGGATGTGGAGGTTCTAGCTGCATTGTGTTTTCTTCGTCTTGTTTTCCTCCCCGTTATTTTCTTCTGTATTTTCGTCATCGTCATAAACATCTCATTCAGTTGTACATGGAAAGGCCAGTGACCTTATTACTGGCGCAGGAACCAAGGTTTGTTTATGTAGACTTTTGTCATTAGACACATGTGTCCAACATTAGGTGTAACCTTAGGTGGCAGCACTATACATTGTGATACACAGAGTCGACTGGACACTCAGGTTTGATGGCAGTGCATGGTATTATTCTCATCAGTCTGTCTGGTTTGCCCTGTGTATCTATCCATCGATCTGTCCATCAGTCTGTCCATCAGTATGATTATCCATCAATTTGTCCATCATAATTTTGATAAACTTTCAAGTTCATTTCCACTGGCATTCTGTTCTGATTTTCAACTCGGGTGACACCAGTGCCAATTGTTATATACTGTGTCAGTGTTATATACTGTGTCAGTGTGTTATATACTGTGTCAGTGTGTTATATACTGTGTCAGTGTGTTATATACTGTGTCAGTGTGTTATATACTGTGTCAGTGTGTTATATACTGTGTCAGTGTGTTATATACTGTGTCAGTGTGTTATATACTGTGTCAGTGTTATATACTGTGTCAGTGTGTTATATACTGTGTCAGTGTGTTATATACTGTGTCAGTGTAATATACTGTGTCAGTGTTATATACTGTGTCAGTGTTATATACTGTGTCAGTGTGTTATATACTGTGTCAGTGTGTTATATACTGTGTCAGTGTGTTATATACTGTGTCAGTGTTATATACTGTGTCAGTGTTATATACTGTGTCAGTGTGTTATATACTGTGTCAGTGTTATATACTGTGTCAGTGTTATATACTGTGTCAGTGTGTTATATACTGTGTCAGTGTGTTATATACTGTGTCAGTGTGTTATATACTGTGTCAGTGTTATATACTGTGTCAGTGTGTTATATACTGTGTCAGTGTTATATACTGTGTCAGTGTGTTATATACTGTGTCAGTGTGTTATATACTGTGTCAGTGTGTTATATACTGTGTCAGTGTTATATACTGTGTCAGTGTTATATACTGTGTCAGTGTTATATACTGTGTCAGTGTGTTATATACTGTCAGTGTGTTATATACTGTGTCAGTGTTATATACTGTGTCAGTGTTATATACTGTGTCAGTGTGTTATACTGTGTCAGTGTGTTATATACTGTGTCAGTGTTATATACTGTGTCAGTGTGTTATATACTGTGTCAGTGTGTATATACTTGTGTCAGTGTGTATATACTGTGTCAGTTGTTATATACTGTGTCAGTGTTATATTACTGTGTCAGTGTTATATACTGTGTCAGTGTGTTATACTGTGTCAGTGTGTTATATACTGTGTCAGTGTGTTATATACTGTGTCAGTGTGTTATACTGTGTCAGTGTTCTATACTGTGTCAGTGGTTATATACTGTCAGTGTTACTATACTGGTGCAGTGTTATATACTGTGTCAGTGTGTTATATACTGTGTCAGTGTTATATACTGTGTCAGTGTTATATACTGTGTCAGTGTTATATACTGTGTCAGTGTGTTATATACTGTGTCAGTGTTATATACTGTGTCAGTGTTATATACTGTGTCAGTGTTATATACTGTGTCAGTGTTATATACTGTGTCAGTGTGTTATATACTGTGTCAGTGTGTTATATACTGTGTCAGTGTGTTATATACTGTGTCAGTGTTATATACTGTGTCAGTGTTATATACTGTGTCAGTGTTATATACTGTGTCAGTGTGTTATATACTGTGTCAGTGTGTTATATACTGTGTCAGTGTGTTATATACTGTGTCAGTGTTATATACTGTGTCAGTGTGTTATATACTGTGTCAGTGTGTTATATACTGTGTCAGTGTGTTATATACTGTGTCAGTGTTATATACTGTGTCAGTGTTATATACTGTGTCAGTGTGTTATATACTGTGTCAGTGTGTTATATACTGTGTCAGTGTGTTATATACTGTGTCAGTGTTATATACTGTGTCAGTGTTATATACTGTGTCAGTGTTATATACTGTGTCAGTGTGTTATATACTGTGTCAGTGTTATATACTGTGTCAGTGTGTTATATACTGTGTCAGTGTGTTATATACTGTGTCAGTGTGTTATATACTGTGTCAGTGTGTTATATACTGTGTCAGTGTTATATACTGTGTCAGTGTTATATACTGTGTCAGTGTGTTATATACTGTGTCAGTGTGTTATATACTGTGTCAGTGTTATATACTGTGTCAGTGTGTTATATACTGTGTCAGTGTTATATACTGTGTCAGTGTGTTATATACTGTGTCAGTGTTATATACTGTGTCAGTGTGTTATATACTGTGTCAGTGTGTTATGTTTTGTTCTTTTGATTAATTATATAATACTGCTCTAAAGTTTTAGAGTTTAAGGGGATCACAACAATAATTCATTTTTACTTGCCTTACTCTGCCAAAAAATCCACAATGCTGACATTTATATATACCGTATATATACACATGGTGTATACAAGGATGTGTGGCCTAATTAATTACTGTATATTAAAGGTCAGAGGTCATCTATGCTATATATCTACTCAGCAGTTGACTCACATTGCCTCACGCCTGTAATATATCTTAGCCCCTCCTTATACACCAAGGCTAAAGCTATTCAAACATTTTCAAAGTGTTATAAAAAACATTTTCTGTTTCTGAGAAATTTCCATAGACATAACATATATAATGTATTTATATATATATATTGTGATACACAGTTATGCTGAATTCCATTTGGGCAAAAAAACTGAAAAAATACAAAACAGATTTATTCTTCCGTAGAATTGGCAGACAGTAGAGTTTGTTTCCTCTGTTTCTGTGTGTTGAGACATTATTAATTAACAGACGAGAAATACCAGTCAGTTGATTTCTAGAACATAATCTTAAGATTTTTTATCTTTTACTTCAAAGAGTTTCAGTCATTTTTTGTGTATTTGCCAAGAATTGAAAGATCTGACGGTAAACAGACATACAAATGTGTTAGCCTTATACACAACACTCTGCAGCTGTTTATTTATCTAGTCAAGGGAGGTAATTCTTTGCCTGAGGAGATTAGATACACCATTAATACAGGGCTCTCCTCTAGACATTCCACACTGATAGGTGAACAGAATTCCTACATGCAGACTCCTATCTCCTCTCTTATAAGTTTTCTTTATTGAGGAGATTTTTATTGGCAGTACCGCCATTTTGTGCTGTCTTGAAGATGGATGCCTGAATCTGAACCTGTGTTAACTGACAAACTTTACACACTGACACATTTCTGTCAGTCTTGATGCGAATCTGAGAGAATAACTTGGTTTTGATCAATACACTGTTTTTCCTGGAAATACTCCTGACAGGACTGTGAGAGACACCTGTTATGTAATATACTGACTTTGTGTGAAGAAGATGGAGGGCAGGTTTTGAACCTGTGTTGATTGACACACTGTGTACTCCGACACAAGCATTTCTTTGTATTGAAGATGGATATTATATCCGATTCTGAAACTGTTCAGACATATATACAATACTCTCTAAAATACATCTGTAGTTTCTATAAGTACAGAAAGTGATGGCTGATCCTGAACCTACATCCAGTGACATTGTACATACTCTGACAAAGATCTTTTATTGTTGTGTTCAGGGCTAAACCCAGGCTTCCAAAGTCGCAAATATTTCTGACTATGTTGTATTTGATTTGGAGATGACTCCGAACCTGCTCAAAGCATCAGATGTGATTTTCAGCATAAATCAGTTTATGGGAACATATTCATGTAACATTTTGTATTTCCCATCTTTAAACATTTAATTGATGTGGAAGATTGTTGGATCATGGGAACAGCTCACAGTGGTCTTCTCCATCATATCGCCAGGGTAACGGGGACCCCCTGTCACACTCACAGGTCAAATACAAGTACATTTTGTATATTAGAGTTGGTGTTGTGTACTGTATGTGGCCTAAGGTCTGTTGGTGTCCGATGGGTTAGTTGGTGTTGTATAGACTATGTGTGGCCTAAGTTCTTGGGTTTGGAAGGAGGAAGAGAATGGGTTTAAACTCTTATTGAACCATTTCCAAGTGGGATATTTTGTTTTATTAATTGTTTTATAGCCCATTATCTTCTATACATTATTTTATAGACTAAAACATTTGTACACAGTGTTGTCATTTTGGATCAAATTCAAGTGATGTATTAATAGAACAAAATAGGTTATGAAAAAATGATGTGTTTATAAATATGGTTTTTTATCAAACTTCTTAAATCCACCCCTAGACCTACCATTGCCAATAGCTAATAATATAAGTACATGGGAAAGTGTGCTTAATGTCAATAAATGTAGCATATTTGATATTCCATATTTCTGATTTATAATCTGATTTCTGTTTTCTGATTGATATCTGTTTTCTCATTGGCTAACTGATTCCTGTTTTCTGATTGGTCAGTTGCTAATTTCATTTCTGTGTTTTTGGTACAGACGAACATACCACGGAGGCAGCAGTTCTGACCAGTACAGCGACTCCGATCACAGTTTTGGCCAGACGGACCATGACTTTAAGGGTCGACGGGATGACGGAGATGGAGCCAGCAACGACAAAAGTCCGCTGCCTAGTGCTCGCTTCAACACCCCACACTTACCAAACACGCAACCCGTTGTTATCTCGAAGAGTCGCTCATCTGATTACATCTCCTGTGAGTTTTAATTGAAAAAATCGTAATTTGAGGGATGTCTTTGAAGTAGACACTTTGTTCCATAAGGAAGCAAGAGGTATTAGTAATTAAGTAAAAATGCCCTCAGTCACTATGGGAAAATGGTCCATGAAAGGAAGTCATTGAATCAAATAAAACTCTTAAAATGAAAATAAAGATAATGAGCAATAACACTAATGAATTTAGTACAAAATATAATGTTTAATTTACATCCTACATGCTGACATGTTTTGGCGTAAGGGAGGCTGTCTTCAGAGCACAGCTGCTAAATGTTTGCAACTACAACATTGTACAATATAACGGTCATGTGACGAGAACAATATCTAAATAACACTCTTGTTCGTTAAAGTGTGTAGGATAGATTTTATATAAACTGTTATTTGTTATTTCTCTATTATTAGTCAATGCTTATAGATATTGAGTTATCTTTGTTTTTATCATTAGCCATTGTTTTATTAATTAGCCATTGTTTTATTAATTAGCCATTGTTTTACTAATTAGCCATTGTTTTACTAATTAGCCACTGTTTTACTAATTAACCATTGTTTTACTCATTTACCATTGTTTTACTAATTAGCCATTGTTTTATTAATTGGTCATTGTTTTGATAATTAGCCATTGTTTTATTAAGAAGCCATTGTTTTGATAATTAGCCATTTTTTTACTGATTAGCCATTGTTTTATTCATTAGCCATTTATTTAATATTTAGCCATTATTTTATTAATTCGCAATTGTTTTGATAATTAGCAATTGTTTTACAAATTACCCATTATTTTACTTATTAGCCATTGTTTTATTAAGTAGCCATTGTTTTACTATAATTAGCTATTGTTTAGTAATAAGCCATAGTTTTACTAATTAGCCATAGTTTTATTAATTAACCCTTGTTTTACTAATTAACCATTGTTTTATTAATTGGTCATTGTTTTGATAATTAGCCATTATTTTATTAATTAGCTATTGTTTAATAATTAGCCATTGTTTTATTTACTAGCCATTGTTTTATCAAGTAGCCATTGTTTTATCAAGTAGCCATTGTTTTGATAATTAGCCATTATTTTACTGACTAGCAATTGTTTTGATAATTAGCCATTGTTTAATAATTACCCATTGTTTTACTAATTAGCCAAGGACAGCAGTTCCGACAGCAGTAACCTGACATTAGTTGACCAGAGTCGAGAAATCCTGTCCGAATACCAAGGATTGTCGTCCACTATCAACAAAACCAGGACCGATCTACTCAAGCTACAGGATCTGGTAGGCATCACAATATACTGATATTACTATAGATTGGTGACAGTTTGCTAAAGGACCGGGTTTAATTATAATGTATACCATGTGTTACTATAGGCCTACTTTCCTTGTGTTGTTTTACCGGTAGGTACCAATGTATTTAGAAAAAACACTGATAAGGCATTATAAAAGGACAGTTTTGAGATCGAAAATTATTCTGAACGTACTTTGTTGATCGCACACAAATTTTAGAGCATTTCTGAATGTTAACAGATAAGCATATTGATGAATTGGCACACCAGAATTATTTTCATATTAAAAAGTCATAATTCTTTTAATGCGAAAAGTGCTAAAATAATCTTCAGAATAATAAAATATTAATAAAATATGTATGTTTACAGTACACTGTTGTTTGATTGGAAATTTTTTCTCTGATGTTGAATTTTTTTCTCACCATGTGACTTCAGAAGTTGAGAATTTATAGAATTCTCTTCTAATTAAGGAGCTTTGTGATTGCTGGACTTAATGGATGAAGTCTGTGAACCATTCCCTATGTTATTGTCGGGGTATAGCACCATGAGCCATTTACATAAAATACATTGAAGACGTGAGATTTATATAGATTTTGTGTGGTGTTGCAGCTGCTGAGTGGAGAACCACCAGATGGGGAGGAAAGTGTCGGAGGTGAATCTGTGTCATCGTCCTTACCAGAGGAACAGATGGTAAGTTAGGACACATGGGGTTATTTTTACTGGAATCAATTTTGTGTCAAAAATTTGTGCCAATTTCAATGTTGTGGAATTATTTAATTTGACACCAACACTATATCAACTTCAAGGGTATAAGCTGCGGGTATTTCTGGTTAATCAATTGGGTGCCGTGAGTTCGAGGCCCGGCCAGGGCACGAGTCAAAAAGTTGTCTTCCTTCGTCATTTGTGTTACTATGTTATATATATATATATATATACATGTAAATGAATGCAAGTTATATCTCCTAATTTTTTTGTTTTTAGTGAATTTGTATTATAGTGGTTTAAACTTACTTTGTGTCTGCATATAGCAGTGTTGAAATCACTCCAGTTTGACATTACTGTAAGATTTACGACAAGTTGTTGTTGTATTTTTACCAGGTAATCATGAAAAGTCAGCTCATTCAGGCAACGGAGGTGTGCAAAGACCTCAGGGAGGAACTATCTGTGACCAAGGATGAGTGTATGCAGCTTCAGGGCACAAAGGTAAAAATGTAGATTCAGGGCTAAATGATAAATTTGTACAGATTTGGGGCATATTATAAAGTAAATGTGTACAGATTTAGGGTACAAAGGCCAAGATATACAGATTCAGGGCTAAATGATAAAAGTAAATATGTACAGATTTAGGGCGAAGGTCAAGATATACAGATTCAGGGCTAAACGATAAATATGTACAGATTTAGGGCATATTATAGGGTAAACATGTACAGATTCAGGGCTAAAGATAAATTTGTACAGATTTAGGGCACAAAGGTCAAGATATACAGATTCAGGGCATATTGGGGTAAACATTCACAGTATAGAATTAAAATAAACAAATTCAGGCCACAATGGTAAACATGTACAGATTCAGGGTGCATATAAGATATTCTTCATACGTTAAACCTCATAAACTAAATTAGAGTAAGAAAAATATCTTAATTAAGATAAAAAAACAACCGATGGTTTCCAATGGCTTAGTATTTACACCTGGTAAATGTTTAAGTTAATTCTGTGATAACCCTTGGTATATGGTGTGTATTTTTCAGGCTGGGCTAAACCAAAGACTTATAGAACAAGAGGAGCGCATTTCACAGCTCAATTCTGAGGTCTTGCGTGCCGACTTCGAATATCAGCGTTTTGAGTCAGAAATTGTGAGTTTTTTCTACTAATAATCATTCCATGTATAATTTTGCATTAATACTATATATTATATAAATGTTAAACTGACACCTCGGACATTTTAATAATGTGCTGACTGTATCATTGAATGCTTGGTAGCCAATACTGTACACATGTTTACTATACATAATGAATACTCCTCAATATTTTCCCATACCAGCTGTTTTAAAATGATAGTAAATGAAAGATTCTAGGAAGCACATGATGATGTTATGAATCAAGATGGCTTTGCTAGTCATAAATGATACATTTTATTAATTTTCTGGTCCACAGACGGAAATGAAGCGAGCTTTACGAGACAAAGACAAACTGATTGTAGACTTAAAGGTATGTGGCTCTACTGATACAATTTAACTCTAGATCTGATTCAAATCAGAAATCGTATTGAAAATTAATGTTTCTCATGAAAACCAATTAATTCAATATGACATGCAGTTGGTTTAAGCACCCCAAATATGAAGTCAGACTTTACACACAGATTTTAGGGTCCCTGATCCCAAATATAAATTCAGACTTTTCACACAGATTTAAGGGTCCCTGATCACTGAGTAGAGAATCAGACTAACAGAGCTTCAGGTGAAGATCTGAGGTGTGCGATTCGAAATCTACTGGGGGACAGTTTGTGTTTCTCATGAAGCTGTGATTATTGACTTTCCTGTGCTGGCGGGCTTCTGTCCTTGGGCAGGACACTTAACCTCTGTGGCTCTAGATAGCATATGATGGGTCTCATATTTGTTGTTCATTGAGGTAGCCACCAGCTACTACAAATATATACTTAACCTCAAAATGGTCCTGGCTGTCGATCAACTATTAACTCATAAAACTAAATAAACATAATTGAATTCTATAATAGAACTGAATAAACATAATTGAATTCTATAATAGGAGGTAATCTTACAACGTGTTTCTCAGAATAATTAATTAAATGGTTAATTAGCCGTTAACTCCTGTTTTAGGTTCAATGAAGGCTAATGATCTTTAATTTTTATTTTACAGAAGGACATTGCGAGAAGAGACAAACACATAGACCATCTGCAGAACGAAGTCCAACTACAGATTCAGGAGAAAGAGAATGCCACACGTTCACTGAAGATGCAAATATCTGACCTTCATGATCGACTCAAGGTCGTAGGTCAAACAGGGGTAGGTATTTCAGAGAGTTTGTCAAAATGTTGTCACTTTCTGGAATAAACATTTTCTCTGAGACAGTACTTTTAAACATGTTTATATAAAAAAGCAGACTCCAGGAGTTTTATTTCACTACATCGGACAAAGTGCTGAATAGCAGTGAGTATAACGCCAATATTACATGTGAAATCCTCTTGGTCTTGAGTAAAGACTCGTAATAAATAGGATAGACAACATCTTCTTTGTCCTTTTGTATCCATCGCTAAAAAGATTTGCAGGGATATCAAACTTGGCTCAATTAGTCTGCATTCTTTTCTTCTTAAAATCAGCCAGTTTAAATGTCAGTTTAAAAGTCAGGACAAAAATAATATACATTTTGCGTCATGAGTATTGACCTGAAACTGTTTCCTTTTGTTTTTTTTTTAAATTTTGGTTTCATTTTACAGGCCAACCTGTCAGCACGTGTCGCTTCTCAAGATAAACGTATGGCCCAGCTGGAAGGCAAAATTCTGTCTTCGTCAGACGATGGTAGCAGTCATCGGAGCGACAATACCAGCTTTGTACGTAAAAATTATGTTCAGACAGTAAGTGTATCAAATAAATTTGATTTTGTTAGTTTAGCTGGAGTACTATTATTAGTCCCCTTCCGCAGTCTGTCGTCTGTCTGTCCTTTTGTCTGTCCGTCCATCTGCCAGTCAATCCACCCAGTTTTCGGCACTTTTCTCGGCCATGCTTCAAGGTATGTCGGTGAAAGTTGGAATGGAACTTTAGTTGGAATAGCTACAAATCAAAGTTCGAGTTTTAGGGTTTTTTGGGCCAAGGTCACTGTAACCTTTATTTCGCAGGGGCTGATAGGGGACATGTATTGCTTTCAATAGCAATCCCAGCATGCATGTTTAAATAAAACACTGAATATTGTGGTATCAATGTATTGGTGAGGTATGAAGCTGAAAAAACATTTATACAAATAAAGACTTTAACTAATAAGAATTTCACTCCTAATGATAATTTCACCCCTTTAAAATTTACCTTTAGTCCGATTTGCTGATAATTAATTGTATTTCCAGGGGACGGGTGATGAGCTTCAGGTTGTGCGGGACTCGTTACATAACCTTCGGCTCAGCTTCAAGGGGACGGATCCCCAGCAGCACACGATCGACACGCTGGAGCAGAGTGTATCTACACTCCTCGATAAAATAACGATGTCGGCCGGCTCCTCGGTCAGTGGAGGCGACTCACAGGTATAATGTGAAATATTTGTTGTATAGAATATTTTTCGTTTTCGTTGTTGCTAGGGAACCACAAATATAAATACAATGAATATATTGTAGTGTGTATTATTGTTGCATGGTTTAACCATGAAAGTTTGTACCCACGAAATAGTTTGAAAAAACCAAATCACGAAAGAAAGTATACACGACCATTTCTTATTACTGTAATAAGCCAATGGCTGACAATAAGCCCACCCCTGTCAATTGTAGTTCAGTGAAAATGCTTACAAATGTTATCTAATGGCAGGGCTTTTTGTGAGGACTTTTTAGGACCGTTAATGGCCCCCTTCCCGATTGAAATTATTTCATATTTAAGCCAAATTCCTAAAATCAGCCGTTTCTGAATAAATCTTTTCCAATTCATCAATTTTCTTTCCAAAATGATACAAAAAGGCCCCTTCCCAAGTCAGTGAGAAAAAGCCCTGGATGGTCCTGTTATAAACCTGCTCCTATGTTGAACCAGTTTGTCAGTCCCCTGGGGGTTATACAAGATACATATACTGAATATAGATTTATGTTAGACTTGAGTTAGAATAAGCATTTCCATCCATTTTCATCAGAACAGGATCAGAACTTTGATTGTAATTTTTCCTCGTTGAACAAACTTGATCACCTAAACTACAGTTAAGTATGTTTTGTGGTATAGGACATAATCCATTAACTTGTTGTTTTTCCAGAGTGGTCTTGACGTTACGTCACGGCGTCTGAATTTTGACTCTACGGGCGACGTCCGTAGATCTCCGATCACTTCCATTCCAGGTAGTCATCAATGTAAGTAATCCCTTGGAAGATATGAGCAGCACTCACGATTAGAAGTCGAAAAGTCCTAATTAGTATTTGTAAAGCATGGTATAACACATTCAGATAGAAAGCTAAGGCTGATAAAATGGGCAAAATTACATTTAAACCTGTCGGTCTATGAACACTGCCAAGTTACAAGTTGAAGCAAAGAAGATCGTACTGAAATAAGAGATTTGATTAACAAGGATTCAAATTTGACTGCTGCAGAATATGATACTCAGTGTTCAGGTCCTAAACACAAATTTCTCTACCGGATATTTAAAAAAGCTGAAAATTTCTTACCTTGAAAATAAGTTTTTGAATTTTGTTTTAAAAATCTATATGAACCATGGAAATTATCTTGCAATTTTATTGTTAGTAAGGTGACCGTTAAGGCCCATGGGCCTCTTGTTAATGTCAGTAAGGTGACCGTTAAGGCCGATGGGCCTCTTGTTAATGTCAGTAAGGTGACCGTTAAGGCCCATGGGCCTCTTGTTAATGTCAGTAAGGTGACCGTTAAGGCCCATGGGCCTCTTGTTAATGTCAGTAAGGTGAACCGTTAAGGCCCATGGGCCTCTTGTTAATGTTAGTAATGTAGTTCACTCCCACCTCAAAATGACCACTGATGTTTTACGAAGCAGTCAGACAAACTTTTTGTCAAAAGTTCTTACGAAGGGACACTGTTACACTATAATATGCCAACAGTCAGGTTCTTCACAGTGTGATGGTATATTGTGTCTTTTTTCAGCTTTTCCATACAATCATTTAGATGGTGGTGGTCAGCCTACATCATCCACCCCCATCAGTGCTAAGGAAGCCACCAAAGTGTTATACTTCACAGATAAATCCCTCAGTCCCTTCTCATACACCATACGGAAAAGGTGAGTACATCCGGTCTAAAACCTGCCATCATTAGAAAGATGGGCTAACCAAAGTGCTTTTTGCCTGGCATCCATCCGTCCTTCCTTAAACAATTCGTGTTATCACTATTTCTCGGAAAGTTCTTCATGGATCTTTCTCAAATTTCATATGTAGGTTCTCCATGTTTCCTAGTTACATTTTATGTTCGTTTGAAGAAATATATTGATCAACATATGTTGATTTATATATAAAGATAATTTGCATTGAGGGCAAATTTTTTAAATAATCGGTGACAAAGAATTTTTTCGTGAAATTGAGTGTGAATGTTATATTTTTTTCTTCTTATTTTTTTCCCCTCCTGTTGCTTGTTGTCATGACAAAGTTTAGTTTCTGTGGGGATTTCAATAAAGTTGTATCCTGGGTACTGGATCATGCTGCCTGCTGGTATAAAAAGTGTATTGCATCTTAATGATTATTTTGGTTCTTTTACAGACTAGGGGAGATAACTCTGAAAGATTTTAAAGCGATTTATGATCGCCCTGGTAACTATAGGTATTCATTCAAAGCACTGGACCCAGAGTTTGGCACTGTGAAGGAGGAGGTAAGTAACTTTATATGTACCACAGAAATTAGCTGAAAGGAGTTTCATGTTGTGTGAACATTTCTGTGGAGTGTTTCTACCAGGGGCCGCGGTGGCCGAGTGGTTAAGGTGTCCCGACACTTTAACACTAGCCCTCCACCACTGGGTTGCGAGTTCGAAACCTACGTGGGGCAGTTGCCAGGTACTGACCGTAGGCTGATGGTTTTTCTCCGGGTACTCCGGCTTTCCTCCACCTCCAAAACTTGGCACGTCCTTAAATGACCCTGGCTGTTAATAGGACGCACTACTGGCATGTGTACCCATTAATTTTGCATTAAATCCCCATTAAATATCCATTAAAATGCCATTAATTCTTAAAATCCATTATTTATTAATAATTTTTAGTAATGGTCATTAAAGATATCAGGAGATATTGATGCCCATTATTGAGAAAAATAATGCCAATTAAAAGTCATTGGCTACTTTATTAATGGCCATTAAAACATGATCTATTTTATTTACCAGATTAGAGATGTAGATTTTGTTCAGATGTCTGTAATTCATAGATTGTATTGTCTTGATTCATAGAAAATGTGAATTATCTACTGTTATAGGTAACTAATGATGCTGATATAATACCAGGCTGGGAAGGAAAAATAGTTGCGTGGATTACGGAGGACACGGGGACATAACACAGGAGAGTTGCCTCCCTTGGCTCTTTTATCTCGCTTAACTGTACAGGGAAAAGACTGTTTTCTCGGCACTCAAACACAAACACAGATGCTGGCCTACTTCTAGGACCTTCTGATTTTACACCGCAAAGTAAAACAGGGATGTACATGTGTTTATAGAAGAGAATGTGAAGCTGAAGAACTGGAAGTTTTCTCCCTATATCTCAGAAGAAACCTGTAATAAAACAACTGGAGAATTTGTGATAATATTATGGAAGATTATCAACCAAGACTGAAGGACATCATCTATCAAACAAATCAAGAATGAGTACTTCAGGGATATTTTTACTGTGGGTAATTGATTTGAAATTCAAGATGTGGAGGATACAGTTCACTTTGTACCAATTTAAAAAAAAAGAAAAAAAAAAACAACGGATAACAATGGAAAATCTTTTTGTGATATCATGCTATGGAAGGTTTCACCTAGCTTACAGTATTGTGTCTGTGAAACCATTGAAAATCCTTGATATCTGTTGTGTTCTTGTCTGTCCTGGAAGTTCTTTTCACTCGCCTGATTTGAACATTTTAATTTCCAGTAAGGACGTATTCTTAATGTGTACATGGCTCGTTCAATGGAGATTTGGATTCCATTGCGATCCACATGGCCGAGGATTTCCTGAGAAATTGTGAACATTAAGGTGCTATATCTGGGATAACACTGTCGCCCAGATTGTTTACCAATCATTGTGGATTTAGAAGCTGTTATACTGTAACATTCAATAATATAATTCATTCCTAAATCAGATTCCATATTGATAGTGTTCATTGATTTTATTCTGTATTGAATATGAAATTTTTGTGTGTTTTTTTTCTTTTTTTTTCGGTATTCACATATGTTTGTGTGATATCAAAATTTGATTATATGAGCCTAAGGGGACATCAAATTTGGTAATAACAATTGAGTATATATTTTGATCGCCCCAATAATTATCGAGTATGTATTTCAGCTGCTCCAATAACAGTTGAGTATGTATTTTGGGTGTATCGATAACAATTTATTATTTAGCGTGATGTTTAGGATGTTACGAACCTTAGCTCATGTAACAAACTTAAATATTCCTAATAATCTGTATTCAATATTGAGTATAATGTTCTGTCAGTGATCATTAGGTCATTCTAATGCATTCAGTCTTGATAAGAATTTGTCACTTTTACATTTGGTACACCTGAAATATTCAATATTGATCACAAGAGTTTTAAAGATTTTAGATATTCTAACTTCAGTCGATTTATTGATTAAGAGATAATGAAACAGCTATCTGTGTTCAATATTCACACTTACTCATCTTCACAATGAGGCAAATATATTTGTTGTATGTTAAAATATTTCATTACGGGAACAAAGATGGATTCTATGAAACTTGTGCTAAAATTGTGTTTTATTTACTCAAGTCATATTGATAATAAATGTCCAATTTCAATATATAACCTGATGTAAGACTGCCCTTCGAATACCTCTATAGAGCATGATGTTCCTATCCTCAAAACAAAATCATTTTGATCACCTGTCTTATAAAACTTACTAAACCCCTTCTGATATGACTTTTATGACCATGTTCCTTGCCGTTCAAAACATCACATTGATTTACTTTCTATAAAACTGCCGTCCTCGACTCCAGGTGTAAATTAAATGACTCTCACCTACGGTATTCACAAATAGTGCGGCTGCGATTTTTACCTGTGACTGAGGATATAAAACTGCCATCCTTGACCCCAGGTGTAAATGATACTCTCACTACGGCATCGACCGATAGTGCAGTTGCAATTTTTACCTGTGACCGAGGATGTAAAACTGCCTAAATTAATCTGTTAAAATGTTTAATTATTGTTTTCTTGCCACAGAACAAAACCATTTAAATTCTCCTCACCTTTGATATTGAAACCTTGGAAAATAAAGGCCAGAATATATATAATTTGCATTTAATATAAGAACTTTTGTAATTTAGTTCAATTTGTCACTGTGATATATATACTGCCACACTGTCTCGCTGCCTTTGATGGTCGCCACAAGAACTATCTGACGTATTCTGTTTAAACATGCTTTCGTCATATTAGATTTTGATGTCTTCTACGACCGCTATTTTGTTTAAAGTTTTGAGATGTTGTCGTTTTTATCAAGATCTGTTGGGGGTAAAAGTTACACTAATCCACCGTTATCTTCCTTACCACTTGCTTCCATTCTGATTGGTGCCAAATTTCATTGTGTTGGTGAGTTGTGATCCATTGTTGGAGTATCAATCATCCGAGGCCGGTATGGATGTATCACGTATGCAGTAGTAAGATTCTTTAGTACTTGCGTGCAAATAATTCTTCATCATTTCATTTACTGAAGGCAACCTTTTAATTTTCTGTGGCTTCATCAGTGCAGTACACGATATTGGTCTAACTGATTATTTAATCTTACCCCTCTTACCCTTACAGTAGGACACAATATATTGGTAAGATTAACCTGTCTAATCTGACATCCCCTACAGTAGGACACAATATATTGGTAAGATTAACCTGTCTAATCTGACACTCCCTACAGTAGGACACAATATATTGGTAAGATTAACCTGTCTAATCTGACTCCCTACAGTAGGACACAATATTGGTCAGATTAACCTGTCTAATCTGACATCCCTACAGTAGGACACAATATATTGGTAAGATTAACCTGTCTAATCTGACATCCCTACAGTAGGACACAATATATTGGTAATATTAACCTGTCTAATCTGACACTCCTACAATATGACACAATATATTGGTAAGATTAACCTGTCTAATCTGACACCCATACAGGTTACAACATATTGGTCAGATTAACCTGTCTAATCTGACATCCCTACAGTAGGACACAATATATTGGTAAGATTAGCCTGTCTAATCTGACTCCCTACAGTAGGACAGACTATATTGGTAAGATTACTCTGTCTTATCTGACATCCCTACAGTAGGACACAATAAATTGGTAAGATTAACCTGTCTTATCTGACATCCCTACAGTAGGACACAATATATTGGTAAGATTAACCTGTCCAATCTGACTCCCTACAGGTTAC
Organism: Pecten maximus; assembly: GCF_902652985.1. NCBI lineage: Eukaryota > Metazoa > Mollusca > Bivalvia > Pectinida > Pectinidae > Pecten > Pecten maximus. The sequence continues at coordinate 35,525,286 of NC_047027.1, read as the reverse complement.
AACATATTGGTCAGATTAACCTGTCTAATCTGACATCCCTACAGTAGGACACAATATATTGGTAAGATTAACCTGTCTAATCTGACATCCCTACAGTAGGACACAATATATTGGTAAGATTAACCTGTCTAATCTGACACCCATACAGGTTACAACATATTGGTCAGATTAACCTGGCTAATCTGACACCCCTACAGTAGAACCCAATGTATTTGTCAGATTAACCTGTCTAATCTGACACTGTTGGTAACGGCATATTGGTCAGATTTACCTGTCTTATCTGACACCCTGTAGGACATAACATATTGGTCAGATTAACCTGTTTAGATCTGACACTAAGTGGGATTTACCTATTGCTCAGATGAACCTCTGTAGGACACAACATATAATTAGAAATATTATTATATTTGTTATAATTAATATAAATAAGTACAGTTTTGTGATCCCCGCTAACTATTTGTGTTTCAATTATTAAATTTGAATTTTGATTTCCAAAAGTAAATACAAGTATCAGTATTAATCAAGCCAACATTTTAAATGAGTACTAAGGATTCTCATAACATTTGTCATACTATCAATTCCATAACTCATTTAGAATTCATTGATATTGTTTTTCGCAACAGGGTCAACTTCACAAAATCCAATCATGTATCATGTGATGTGTTTGTAAAAGTTTTGTCCAGGCACCAGTTTCATTAATATTCCTCAACTTAAGAATTTTCCTCAACGTAAAACTTTTCATAGGAAAAGCATTAAAGAATTTAGGGGGAAACGTTAGTGAAGAAACCTTCCTGAAATTCTGTATTGCTTTTCTATGGGAAATTTTAAGTTTTGGAATTTCCTGAGTTAAGCAATAAAGATTAAACTGGCCCCAAATTACATGTATTTTAGAGTATGAAAACTCATTGCTTTTTCTGCTATTTTTAGAATTTGTTATTGTATTACAATCTTTTCATTAATACCCAGCATGAAAGTCATTTAAAAAAATCAATTTTGTTAGTGTTAAGTAGTGTTAATAAATTCTATAGAGGCAAACCATGTGTTCACACAACTTATAGAATTAATCTGTGTTAATTTTTTCTTGAATCCACATATTAATCTGTGTTAATTTTTTCTTGAATCCACATATAGAATTAATCTGTGTTAATTTTGTTCTTGAATCTATATATAGAATTCATCTCTGTTATTTTTTTACTTGAATCCATATAAAACCAGGAAGTAACCATCCAATTTTTTCCTATTTTGAAATTCTTAATTGAGTAAATCCATAAATTTTCCTTTATTGATAAAATTTCTTAATATCTGCACAGTATATTTGCTATATATGCAAAATAGCAAAATGTTGCTGTGTTGTTGGCTGGGAAACTGAAGTTGTGGGACCATTTAATTGTGGGGTGTAAGAAATTTTCCTCACAGCTATAAAACAAAACCTGTACAATTCATCACTCTGTGAAATCTGACTTATTGGTATTTATGACTGGTAGTTGGTACGAGAAATTGGTTCACAATTTTTACTAAACCCAAAATGTAGTAAGCATTTAAATAATTTTTTAAAAACTGTGTATTTCTCACAAAATGGCAAATATTATTTCATGTTGATGCAAGTTAAACATTCTTACTTGTCTTACAAGCAATTGTAAACATCACACCTCACTACGCAATCTTTATGATATTGTGCAATACATGTTATCATATACATGGTACTTGCACTTCAACGGTGTCTGATGTAATGATCTTTCATAACAATCGATACAATATTTGATTTGTTGCTTATAATCATAGTCTACTTCATTGTTAAATCTTTATAATTACCAATCAAGAAATATTTTTGTCTGTGGAGCTTTTCAAACTGATTTGTGCCTTATCTGCATCGATCACTGTTGCATGAATTGTTTTCTGTCTAGAAATGAGACGGTGCTGATGAATTTTCTAGACCAATTCATTATAACTTTCTCTTTCCTTATACTTATTATTTTGTCATCCTTTTTTGTGTTCATCAATTTAAAGACCAATGCTACTTTCATTTTACATATATTTATCATTATATCGCCCTCAAAACATGACATTTTATGGCTATTAAATGATGCAGTTGTTATCCCTAGTTCGAAACCATGCCAATGACACTTACCTTTTCTATCCATGAAATCGTAATATAATCATGTATTTTAATTGCGATTTTTTCCAAAACCAGACATACTTTAATTTGCATTTCCTTCTTTGTCAACCATTATATGTTGAAGTTTTCATTAACCTGCGAAACATGTATAAAATTTATTAAAATCAATAGTAATTTTCTCTTCATTGTTATGAATGTGGCTGTTATTAAAATTATGTTGATGGAGCATATTTTTAACTGAGATCTGATTCTAAAAGTTTAATCTACCAGTTTATGTTAGATGTTATTCTAAAGAACCATTTTTGCCCTTATAGATGCACCCTACATTTTTTCCCAAGAAAAGAGCATGAAAACGTTCTTCTCACCGAACTGTTAATTTTACCTTTGGTATTTCAAACAAAGATTCTGTATCGTTTTTCGCTACATGAGGATATTAAAATGAAAAAAACATGTTATTTTTCCCCACCAAGATTTTACATGGAAATTTTTCTTGTTTCCTTCATATAAGTGCAGCACTTTTTGTATTTTTGTTAGCAGTGTGATTATTAGGTAGAATACAGTATTATGTTTGTATTATTTCTCAAGGAAATGTAGAGATAGCATCCATTACCTGCTCAAACCAATCAGTGTTTGAAGGTCAAAAGTTAAAGGTCATGGGACGCTCCAACCAATCAGTGTTTAAAGATCAGAGGTTAAAGGTCACAGGAATGTGACCATGTTCGATCATTCACAGAAAAGATGTCCGATTATAATTTATAGGGTAGTACGAGTATTGTTCCTGTTCATAAGTTATTTTATTTTCTGACTGACATTGATAATGTAAATTTTTCACATTTATTTGTATTATGTTTTAAGTTATTTCAATATACCCTAATTATTTATTATTTGTATACCTTATAGTTTCTGTCTCCAGAAAGATCTGCCATCATTGTTTACAAGTATTTCTTTAATATACTGTCACTCTACACAAGTCTACACCATTCTGATCCAGTTTTTGTGTACATTAACTTCATGTCTTTGTTAATTTCCGTTTCTTTTTATGTGTACTTATTTTTTTTTTTTTTTTTTCCAATTTTGTTTACTACAGCAAAGGTCTGAAACGATCAAAATGTTATTAAGTTTGTTCAAATATTTTTTATCAAGAACTTATTTTTTGAATTTTTTCTTCCAAAATATATGAGTTATGTTAAAAAACACAAATCCCGAATCTCAAACAAATGTTCATACCAAGCAAACCAATATTCTGCACATAAACAATTTTTTCATTTTATTCATAATATTACGACAATATTGTTCATTTTACCTACCCTTTCTTTGGTCACCATCATCTGACAATCAACATGTAGCTTTTCATTAAGGGGAGGTAATTCTGTATGGTCTTCATCATGTATTTGAATATTTTCCTCATTTCGCTTGCAAACAATTCTGTATAGTAACTTTATCCTGTATTGAAAACTTCATATTACTTTGTTGTATCATTTGACTAAACATTACAATGACCTTAGCATTTAAATAACACATTCATGTACATATAAATGGATAAGGTTTTGGTTCTGCTCATGATAAGAAGTTAAATTAATTGTACATGTAATAGACATTTATCTACCATCACGTGGTGTTCCTCTACCACTGCCATTACAAAACACCACCTTCCCTGTAAAAGTCAAATTTTCTTCATTAAACACTTTTCACATAAATATCCTGGGTTAGTGTATACCAATGGTGTAACTCTGTTTCCTGAACAAGTCTAGTCAGCTATATGTTTATAATGTATATTGTGTGTCCCAGTAGTGACCAGGTGATGTTACTGGTATGTGTCGGTCAAGTATCTATATGGAGAGGAGTATATGTTGAAAATGTCGTATGTTGATTCCAAGCCTTCGTTTTGTTGACACTTCAGAATAAAGCTTGTTGTATAAATATTTGTTTTCACGTTTTATTTTTAACTTTCGGTCTGCTGCTTCAAATTTCTGTCATTCGTACAGAAGAAAGGGTTTAATAATTACCTCAATTTTGATATTAATATTATATACATTTATTAATTTTTAGCTCACCTGTCCGAAATGGCATGTGAGCTAATGGTATAACATCCATCGTTCATGTCCGTCTGTGAACTTTTCCTAAATTCCTACTAGTCATGAACGGCTGAACAGATTTCGATTAAATTTGGTCTGAAGCATCCTTGGGGGCAGGCGATCCAGTTTTGTATATAAATGATGGATGTGGGCCCCAAGGCCATGGTAAAGTGATGCACCCTACCCCACCCTAAATTCCCTGACCACAGACATATTTCTTGTTGTTACTGTGTTAAAAGAAATGATCAAGGTAATCTTAAAAAAAAAATAAAGAAAAAAGATTTGGTAAAAAAGGTTGATTAAATGTAGTTAGAAAATTGTGAAATGCTTCACTTTACCGCTGTTCACTTCACCATAATGGTATTTTGATCCTGGTTCATTTCAACATTCTTCAAAATACCATGCCTCCCAAGCAGTAATTAAGTTTCTTTGAGAAGAACTGGAGAAACTGCAATCAGCTCAGAAATCAAAATATAGAGCATCAGTACTTTAAACTGATTTTCTATTTATGATAAGTGACCTTGACCTTTTATATATTGTGCGTGAAGTGTTTTTTCTATTTATAGTAACATTAACCTTGAACTTTGACATCAATTCCTCGTGCTACAACTTGTAACCTAAACAAATACTTTCTAAAGTAACAGTTAACCTTTGACCTTTGGGCCTGATATCCAAAACAGGCGCTTTCATTCCAACACCTGACCTGCAGGTAGGACGTAAGAATGATACCTGCTGCCCTCATTGCATGATCATAAGAGGAGACTGGGATCCTAGCATATTTTCTCTTCTTTCTAGTAATTTTATTCTGCCTAATGTCTCCCCTGGACTCTGTTTTGGTCTTTAGTTGCGCGTTCGCCCCTCTGCAAAAGGCTTGGGTTCTGTCCCCTGACCGAGTGGCCTGCGATTCAGATTTAGGTTTTTGAAAGTAAGCAAAATGTCACAATCAAGGTCCGTAGGTCGGTAAATGTAGTACCGATGGAAAGGTCTTGTCACAAAGAATACAAAAATTGTAATTGTATTATATGTACATTGATGGAAAACTTGAATAAAAAGATAATTATAAACAAGAAATATCTTTAAAAAAGATAAACGGCATAGTTTTAATGCTGGTGGTTATAATGTAAAACTACTGGTGAAATAAAGTAACGAACTAATTAATAAATGCGTTTCAGCAAGGATAACAAAATTATCTCAGTTTGAATCATTTTTTTGTGATAATAAGACTGCATTTGAATCAGAAATATGATTTTATTAATGTGTCATTTGAATAGATCATACATCCACTTATTCAGCTTGGATTCAATCTTAATTTTGTTTCGTTTTTAACTGCATATCTGCATTTTGCATTTACCGCTATATTGACCAATCACATAATTCATCTTGACCAGTAACGCCACCTGTCGCGTCATATCCGGGACCAAAAGCTATGCCGAAAAAAAAGAATACAAAAATGAATTATCTAAGCTGTATCCTTCCGGCCCGAAGGGTACCAAGACTTCTGACATCTGATCAGAAGCACACCAGACGCACATCGCGTGCTAATTTTAACCTTTTTGAGGGAGATCCTGTCAACAAGATTAGTCACTATGAAACAATGGAATCACCCTTAAAGCGTGTTATTCCATCAGGACAATGTTCCTGTTCACAAGTCTGACATTGCCATGGCTGCCATTCACGATTGTGGCTTTAAATTGATTCAGCATCCGCCTTATTCTCATGATCCCGCTCCATCAGACTTTCATCTATTTCCAAAACTAAAAACAGCGATTTCAGGTACCCATGTTCAATCCGATGATGACGTGGAGGCAGTGGATGACCTTCTGAACAGCCAAGAAAAGGAGTTCTATAAAAGTGGAATTGGGGCCCTTTAACACCGCTGGCAAAAGTGTATAGATACTGAAGGGGTTAAAAATAACACAATGTGTCCGGCAAAATTCAAATCCTTCAATTTGAGACTCATAACATATCAACCAGGCCTCGTATGTACTGACTTACAGTTGAGTGTAAGCTAACCTTTACACCCTAATGCACGCACTCCTAGTGCACTACGTTTAAACTAGTAGTGCATTACATTTAAGCTACAGGTAAACTAGTAGTGCACTACGTCCAGTCAGGTGTGGCCACAAATCCCCCTATACAGGTAATGGACAGTGCCACTGGACACCTGTGTTAGATACCTGTAGTTGTTACATATACAGAATTGTGTAAATTTACTGCCTTATATCTGTCAGCCTGACTTTACCAGGTATATCTTAATGTTGATCAAATTTTATCTAATATTAACTCAAATTGGCTGCGGTTCTTATATGATATATTGCACAAGAGGAATTAAAACTCTATCAATTGGATTTGCAGTGGTTTTTTATCATTATTTTTTTTAAAGATTTCATTATAGTGTAAAATCTTCATGACTTCAAAATTTTGATGCTTTTCATTTATTTTTTAGATGTAATTATATGCATTTTATATTAATGATTAATTCTACGTTAGGCCTTGATGATCATTGTTTGTAGATTTTTTCTCAAGTACGCTGTATATGTATATATATATTAATATTTATTATTTTATCAGACAAAAATATTTTTAAATTCAATGTATTGTTACTTCACTAATATCTGTTAATTCAACCATGAAATCATTTCATAGTACATAATCAAGAATCAGAAGTTTCGTATATTCTCATTTATATTCTGTAAGAGACAATCTACACAACAAGTTATGTACATGTACCTGTATGTATAATTGGTACTCTCAGGACATGCTTGTTGCCATGGCCACCTGGGCCCCAGGGCCCAAACCCCACCTCACCACCACCTTATGGACCTCCATAACACCTTACCTATATATGCTATAATCAAAGAAATGGGGAAGGAGCAAGACTTAAAATTATCGGTTACCGGATTGTTACGACCACCAGAGACAGTCGCGGCAATACGACACCCCGTCGAGGGCCCCAGCGAAATCAAAGTCGACAGCCACGTGGTCGGTCCCCACCCGGGCAGGACAATCGCAACATCCCGGGGAAATTTCCGGCAACACTCGGAAATGGAGTAGATTTCCGAGTGTTGCCGGAAATTTCCCCGAGATGTTGCGATTGCCGGGCAGGATAGCCAGCCACTGCGCATGCAAGGTGCAAGTAATGACTGCAGTCGATCGCATGAACGTCCCTGCGACAACTTTGGAAATCGACGCGGTTTCAGGTAGGACAGTTTCCGACTAGCTTTCTGGAATGTTGGTGGCTTATCAACAGGTGACAATGATAACTCTCGATTCCGATTCTCTACCATTTTGTCTATGGATCGTGATGTGTTTACGTTAACGTGGGCCACAGGGGCATGTCTAGTTTTATATTACAAAAAATAGTCAGAAATACCTGTATATATTGACAGAAATCGGTTCGGTCGGTTCGGTAATAAAAGAGTTATGGGCCAATAAAGATGGAAATTTACATGTAACTTTGATGATTTTGCTAATTTTTCACACCACATCAATTCATTCCGGCCACCACTTTTGCAAGTAATATCGAACATGTATTCAAACAGTTTATACCATGTGAAAGAGTACTAAATTCTCCGTTTTTGGGGTGGTTCCCGAACAAAAATCTGTTCAGTACTATTTGAGATATATGGGTATTTATTATAACGAAAACAGTTGTAAATATCGACATTTTTATTTCATATGGGTTCATTCCGGCCACCACTTTCACTTCTAATTTTTGATACTGTTAAATATAACTATACCATTTTAAAGCTGATAAATCAACCCTTTTACTGCTGGTGTCCGAACAAAATTCCATTCGGTAATAACGGAGATATGTCCTAATAAATACAAAATACAAAATGTATTATGAAAAATCTCTTCACGCCCGAGTGCATTCCGGGTTTTGTCCTCACCCCGTTAACGTTATGTGAAACTTTTCTCCGTGACAACAACGTTATACATGGATAGGTAATAATCGTACATCCATTCATCGTAACGCAAACGTGGCAGTGGAGGGGTAGGCTTGCTCATTAAAAACTCTCTGTACGCCAATATTATACCGGTACAAGTCGTTCCGGCCTCTATCAGTCCGGCCCCGTAGTCGTTCTGGCCCATTAGTCATTCCTACCCCCCATGTTGTGTTTTTGATCTTTTCTGGTGTTACTTACATATATTTGTAACCACATATAATAATTTTACAATTTTATTCAGTACAGGTTGTCGCCCCTTAATCGGAAATTTTGTCTCCGTCATTGTTGTATAGCGTGAGTAAACGAAGCTAACAATATATCGTGTTGTTTTCGCGGTGTTGTTGATTGGATCCGTAAACTCATCTTTTGCCTCGTATGTGATAAGTTAAACTAACTTTTTGATATTTTTTTTTATGGCGAAATGACTTTCATAGAGGTTCCCCAACGAGTGGAGATTGTTTATCATTTTTATCCAACTCGAGTTAGTTAATTTTCTAATTTTGAACAGACACGAGCTTTAGCGAGTGTCTTTTCAAAATTAGAAAATTAACTAACGAGAGTTGGATAAAAATGATAAACAATCGTCACGAGTAGGGGAACTTGTTTATCCCATAACTTCTTTACTTACAAATGTAAGCATGTCAAGTTCAAATTCTCCCAACGTAGCAACTAAATTCCGTGAACCAAATCACTACTGGACAAAATATAGGTCTTTATGAACGAAAGCTTATCATCTATTTAAGATGCATGACTCATATCTTCTGTACTATATTTGTAAATGATATTATTTTACAAAACGAAAAATAAGTTTGAAAGTCCTTGTATCTGTGTAATTTATTAATAGGTAACTTGTTTAAATAACTCCGCTCGAAATATTCGAAGATGACACCGTCATCGCGAAGTTGAACGTCACCGCGGAATATTAGACTAATCATTGTCAGATTCAATTATCGGTCCTTTCCTTGATTTCGTAGGTATGCTATTAATAAAATCTATTACCTGTAAGTGATCGAGATCGGGTTATCTCAGTCGAGGGCTAAGATTCTGTAACATAGCCTCGGTTGGAACGCCTCGGTTGGGATGTTACAGAATCTTAGCCCGAGACTGAGATAACCCGATCTCGATCACTTACAGCTAATAGATTTGTTCTCTCGCACCTCTTACATATATCTAGTTGTATAATAACAACCCATCTATATATGCGTTTATAGTGTAAGAGTATCCCGTCTGGGGCCTCCCGGTTCAAAGCCGATTAACCACTTCATCTGCGCTTCGAATTCAGTCCTTTCGCGTAAAAATATTGTTCGGTTATATCAAAGAAGAAAAACAATGATCAATCGGTACATATATAGAGGATCTGTAATGAGTTTCCCTTCATATTAGATTGATGATACGAGTTTTGAATTTTTTATTTTTGCGAGCCTCTGGAGAGCAAAAATAAAAAAAATTTAAACGAGTATCATAAATCTAATATGAAGGGAAACGAATGACAGATTCTTTTTATCATATGACGTTTTCTTCCATCGTTCAGGACTTTCTTGAGCAAAATATGTATACCCTCCTCTATTGACGAATCTCGTTTTGCTTCGGACGTCTTCGGTTCCTCAAGTTCACTCTTCGTCGTTATCAGCATTGCTCTCGCACTTCGTCTTGGGCACCAATATCATCTCCTGAGCTATTCTTCTTTCTGAATACCAAGATAACAGGTTTTAACTTCCAAGGTAATGCGGTGCTCTTACTTATTTTCAAATAACCATCTTCAAAAAAAAAGTTTTGTTATACAAACTTTGCAATATATTGTGTGAAAAGCAAATCGAAGACATTCTTGTCGAGGTGTAGTCGCATTGAAGCATTTGTCACCATGTGGACTCGTTTGACTAGCTGATCACATTTGTCATCTGTCCCTTCTCTCTTTGGCGAATCGTCCGTCCGTTTGATGACAACCTCCTCAATCGAACCGTCTGACTGCTCAATGTCATTTTTCTAATGGTGAGTTGATAGGGTTCCATGGTGGTATCCGTTGTTATCTCCGCTCGAGACAAATCCCCTTATATACACAATTTTAATGCAATATTTCACGCACGAACATCTATCAGTTAGATTTTGTTGATATTCTTTCCAGTCAAAATTTTTTGGTATAATACCAGCAGAAAATCTGCATCACGCTGGCTCTCGAACCCGCATCTCTCATTGCTATCAACATCCGGTATCTCTAAATGATTCGTTATGTCATGTTGTCGTTAGTTCCGCAAACATCTGTTCTAAATATTTGCTAAGACTACTATTGTGTATTGTTGGAAAATGAAAATATTGAAATATTGGATAAAAAATAATGAAACAGACAAATGTAATGAAAGCATTTTGTGAATAGATAATAAGATTATATTGATGATTGGATTATGATTAGGACTCGGCAGTATTTATAGTATAAATGCAATGAAAATAAAGCTTGTGTATTGCATGCTCTACATATGCATGAGCGATTTCAGCAATTATTGTTGAACCTGCAAAAACATCATGAGGTCAGTTAAGGATAATATTCATACTTTTACACACAATCTGAAATCCAAACAATCAGTGTATGCGTGAGAGTTGCATGATCATGCGTGATTTCCTATTCCAGTTTCTTCGTCCATGTCAGATAAACATAAAATACTTTAAAATAGACATGCGTAATTTTTGGATCAAGCAAATATGTTTATTTATCAATTTGATGAAAAATTATGACATCTCATATAGAGTTAAATGTGTTTGTGAACAAAGTTACAGTATAATATTTAATAATGTATTAATGTTTTAGTGTAGTAAGATTATCGCAAATTGATGATTTATCAACCGCAAAATAAAGGGTCTATACGCAATAAGCGTTAGTATGCCCAAAAACTTAATCAAAAACCTAAAAAAACAAAAAACAAAAAAAAAAACAAAAACAAAAAAAATTACTTAAGAACAGCTGAATTAACATTAAAACGGGAACAGAAAACAATTTTTTTTTTGGTGGAAAATTGTTTTGTTTGTTTGTTTTTTTACCAAAATTTGAAAACCTCACTCATATGTGCCTAGACTTTACCAGTTTTTCAGTAAGTTGGATTCTCTTAATGTCAACACTTGTTAAATCTTTGCCAAGTTTGAATTCTCTGAAACGAGAGGGCAGGTAATGAGTTCTTTTATAACATAATTTTATTGTATTATACAACTGGGATCGGACACAAGTTTTCCAACTTGTATGAAGCCCTTTCCCAACAACAGAATACAACATAAATATTGACACAAGATTAACATTTAGATAAAGTGATTTTGTTTTATTGGAAATAGGAGTTTAAGAAGAGTAGAGATGGGATGTTCATTAGTTTGAATGGAGGGAGAGAGTGTGAAAGTCTCCTCCATTTACAATTTATTTCATAATTTTAAAATTTTAACAAGAAAGCTTTAAAGTACTGCTTTAGACAGAGTGAGTGATCTTTCTCTACACAGTTGGCATTTGTCGACATTACACTGTTCCATACTTGTTAGAACTTCTCTCCGAGTTTGAATTTGTTGAAACTATAGTGCAGGTAATGAGTTCTGGTATCTAACACCACTCGGACCTGGACGGTCTAAGAGAAACTATTTTTTCACGTGATACACCGCAAGCTGGTGGAGGTTATTATACGAAAGAGGCTTAATTACCTCATTTTAATATGTACAGGGACGGTGTGCAAAATAATTAAGAACTTGTCGTTATGTTCTGCAATGTTTTCAAGCAATGTCAATTTCTAGAAGCGAAGGTAAAATAATGTAATACATTTTATCATCTTCAATACCGTATTTTAAAATAACGTAAAATGCATGGGATCTTATCGTCCGTTTCGATTGTAATAACTATTTTATTTTGTGTTAAAACTTTCTTTTACCATAAATACTATGAGAGTAATACCATGGTTGTTGCAATGTGGTAGGTATTCATTTTCGGTGTGATTATAATGAATTGACAACAGTCAATATCCTCTTAATTACGACAGTGAAAACAAAACAATGCCAGATATGATTTAAATCATTTATTGAACATGAGAGTCGTTTCTCTGAAAATTGACATATTTTCACACGGATATGTTGACTCTATGACTTAGGTATTTGAATATATTCAGAAACGTGTCGCTATTTAAATGAATCAAATAAAATCCTGCTACTGTGTACCCAAAGTGTTCATCTTATTTTTGACCCGCCACTGTCATTTTGACCAGGTTCAATCGTCAGGACAATATCTGCATTATTTGGCTTCCATACATCGCTAGCTTTTGTTAAACCGGCCAATCTCTGTGATACAAAGACAGATTTTGCATTAGACTGCTAATTAAAATTTCTTCTTGAATTCTACAATTTAGTTGTCCCTCTAGTAGGGTTAATGTCCGAAAATATAAATTCAGCATTTTCCTCTTGTAGTAAGAGCTTGTAACAGAAATTTCAATGAACTTTGATTCTGTAATTGAATCCTTTAATTAAATAAACAAATAAATAAAGAACGAAAGAAGGAAAAATAAATAAATAAATAATTAGGTAAATAAGTAATCTCAGAATTTGTTATACTACGATGTTTGTACAGGGTAACACGTTACGTTATTGCAATAGGGTCATAGAGGGGTAGATGCCATGGAACCAACATACGAAATAAGGAGAAAGTGAAGATAAAGTGTTTCATTGGGTGGGGAATGGGGATGGAAATGTGTTAGGCTTATGGACAGAATATCGTTAAATGATATTGTCCACAAATCAAAGGTTCACTGTATCATAACAACTGAATACGGTAGCGCGCCACGCAACATGGTCACATTTTACTAGCAACGGCCCAACAATTGTTAAAAAAAACTCAATCGTCGAAATCTAAGATGGCTACATGTCGGACATTCTATTTTTGAAACCTGTCTCAAAACTAAACACACGACTAAACCGCCGGGCATCAACTTACATGATAAATGTATGAAAGATCCTTGAATTACGTTCTTTGAGTGTTGGATTTTTGTGATTGACCTCTTATCGGCATGAGAAGGCCATTAAGGGATTGCGTCTACTCGAAGTGTCCCCAACAAAAATGAATCAGACATCATGCATAAACTACACGAGAATGATAATTCAGTGTTATGCACTCTAAAGTGGCCCGAAAATCTTTTATCTAACGGCATCAGGAGGGAAGACAAAGACACTTTTACAAAACTCGTAATGTTAGTGTTAGTATCATGATATAACATTCTTACAACATGAAGGTTCATTTAGGGACAGGGTTCAAGGAGACACCAACAACCAGGGTCATATGAGGATTGGGTCAATTTGACTTCAACAGTCAGGTTCATATCAGGATGGGGGTCAATGAGACTCCAACAGCCAGGATCCTATGATGATATGTGTCTAGGGAACACCAACAGTCAGGGTCATATGAGGACAGTTGTCTTCGAAGACACTGACAGGCATGGTCATATGAGGACGGATGTCAAGGAAACAACAACAGCCAGTGTCATGTGTCAGGACGGGGGTCAAGAAGACACCAACAGTTAGGGTCATATGAGGACGGGTGCTTAGGGAGACACCAAAAGATGGAAAAATATAGAAAGGAAGATATAGGAAAGAAAATCAAATTTGGAGCAGCAAATCGACAAAACAAAAATATACAATCGGATATGGGTTCCTGTTTTATGTGTATGGATAAATTAGGTTCGTGCATAAAACATAACTATATTATAGTTTTTTGTCAATGTAATGATGTAAAAGCAGACTCTGAAACTCTCAACAAACTAGCCAAATTATATAGATGCAATGAAGTCCACTTTATAAGCTTTACATAAATGGGGTTATACCTCATAAAACAATTACTGATGTACAAGACGTATTGTATGTGTTCGTGAAAAGATACCTACCTGCATCAAAGGTTCAGTGCCTCTGCAAAATCCTCCGATGGCAAATATTCGGCAGTGGAACCACGGAGATGAGACCTACTATGACCCCGACATACTCCGTGTACTTCGGAAAGACATAGTCATTATATACAGGTGGTGTATACGAGAACAGGGTTCCAATCAAAGCAAGCTGCATGTAAAACGACATCAAATTGGGAGTCACAACATGATTATTGCCATTTATGTTTGTGTCATTGCTATCAAACTCAAAGTACTCTTTATTTACCGGGAACACAAGTCAATATTGACAGACACCAGAAAATATTATTGAAATGTTTGATGATTTCACGACTATACACCTACTGCCGTTGTTAGGGGAGTAATGATGCGCCAGGATAATCGAATTATCATAGGTATTCTTCGTCCTGTCATCATCTCAACGTCTCTGCTGAATTTGTCTGCACCTTGATGATACACATATTACAATCATATTATTATTGAGACCTGTTTGTTTTCTAAAACGGTATTTTATGGTATTTTATGGACATATGTCATACATATGTCATTTTTACTATTGAATATGAAAAATCATTCTATAAAAATGAGATTTTCACTAGTGAAAAATATCCCTTTTTCTCATTTTTTTATTTGACCAATCAAAACACTGCTCACAAATGACAATGGGATCAATTAAAACTGACCCGGCATATTTTGCTATAAAAATGTCTTAAACAGCAAATCTAACAGTATTTTCAGTAAAACCAAATATATTTCACGAGTGGGGCTTCCTTTAGAATATAAGCCCCCTTCGTGAAATATATTTGGTATTGCTGAAAATACTGTTAGATATCTTCTTTGTGTGTCTTTCCGTGATATCCATATTTGTAATGTCACTTTTTGTTTTATCATTTCACAGACCTGAAAAAATATTGACATGAAATGAGAAATTGAAAAATTTTCAGGTTACTTGCAGTTCAAATTCGGGTAAATTCCTTGACATGAACTGACTATTTTGCTCTTTTGAGGTCAATTTGACTTGCAAATTTCACACAAAATTAATCGGAATGTGACCTAAATTGACATGAAGACATTTTGCCTATGTACTTCAGGAAGATCCAATGGATTTTCAATCTATATAAGTCGGTCATGTTATCATCTCTTTAAATTGCACCAATGAATTTACATTTATTAACACATTGGGATAAAAAAAGTTTTCCTACCTGGACTTGGGTAACTAGATTTATTCTGCTGGCTTAGTATAATCTTTATCTTTATTTCTGGACGAACATGGGTTTATGTATCAAATATATTAAACGGTTGTGATTTACCATATAACCAGCCGACTGCCAAGCACTCGCAACAGGATGTCAGGAAAATGCAATAGGCACTAGCATACCAGTCTACCAGGGTGAAAAGATACACACCAGCCTGGAATATAAAGATCGTGGAATTCACGAAGAAGAGGCCCAACGGGCCTTATCACACACCGTTAGTTCTGCTGGCTGTGACCCCAAGTTTTTTTTTTATATTTGTTTTATTTTTTAAGACATTTTTAATACATAAATATAAGAACCACACACACACAAACACACATCAATTCCAATTGGTATGGTTTGCCTGTCATCACAATCATGATCGTATCATACTAATCATCATCATAACCTCATCATCATCATAGTAATCATCATCATCATTGTCATCATCATCATCATCATCATCGTCATCGTCATCTCATCATCATCATCATAGTAATCATCAAAAATCTCATCATCATCATCGTCATAATATCATCATCTTCATCATCATTATTATAATCATCATTATAATCATCATTGTAATCTTATCATCGTACTCAACATCATACTAATCATCATCATCATCATCATTGAATCTCATCATCATGATCATAGTAATCATCAAAAATCTTATCATCATCATCATCATCATCATCGTCATAATATCATCTTCATCATCATCATCATTGTAATCTGATCATCATCAGCTCATCATAACCATAATCTCATCATCATTGTAATCTTATCATCATCAGCTCATCATAACCATAATCTCATCATCATCATACTCATCATCATTGTAATCTTATCATCATACTAATCATCATCATCATCATCATCTCATCATCATCATCATAGTAATCATCATCATCATCATAGTAATCATCATCATCATAGTAATCATAAAAAATCTCATCATCATCATCATAATCATCATCGTTGTAATCTTATCATCATGCTAATCATCATCAGCTCATCATAACCATAATCTCATCATCATACTCATAATCATTGTAATCTTATCATTATACTCAACATTATACTAATCATCATCATCATCATCATCATCATCTCATCATCATCATCATAGTAATCATCATCATCATAGTAATCATCAAAAATCTCATCATCATCATCATCGTCATAATATCATCATATTCATCATCATCATCATCATAATCAACATCATTGTAATCTTATCATCATGCTAATCATCATCAGCTCATCGTAACCATAATATCATCTCATCATCATCATCATCATCATCATCATCATCATCAATTAAACAAGGAGATAAATACATAAAAAACCATACATACTCCTATACTTGTATATATATTCTGATAAACATACATTCACCCACACACACACACACACACACATACATACATATTCAGTTTCCTGGTAGCCTGATCAAACCTGTCAAGGGCCCAGCTTCGGTGTTGGTCATATCAACTCTTGCCACATCAACTGAGCCATCGGCACGATTAACCAGGCTCCACACTGATTACACCAACTACATCTAGCATTTACACACAAAACATACATACACATTCAAAACAATATCATACCCACATGTACCTGAGAGAGAGAGAGAGAGAGAGAGAGAGAGAGAGAGAGAGAGAGAGAGAGAGAGAGAGACTAGACAAGAGATCACAAAGGCATTTTGATAATTAACATTGATTCCAATTGTTATTTATTCAAGTGGTACCATAAACATATAAACTCCAGCATCCAGCAGCTCAAGTAGGGAGAAGTAGTTTACATACAAGCATACAAGGTACGCATGTATATTTACATAAATAAATATACATATTGTACATGTATTATCATATATTGGCACACTAAATCAAAATTGTAAAGAAAATTAACTATCAGACAGTTCAATAAGTTTTTCCCATTTTTTCCATTCATGTTTCATGTTCTTTAATTGAATTGATTAAGGCATGAGGACTTAAGACTTTATGCAAGCATCTTGTTTTGTATATAAAAAACTTAATTATGATCAAAATTTCATTGTCTATTCTATTTAAAGGAGAATATCTATTATTTAAAAACACACCAAAAAGAAAACTTTGTTTATTGTATTGAAATGGGATATACAGCGCATCCAAAAGTGTCTCTATACTTTGCAAAAATCTCTGAGTTTCTCTACATTCCCATAAAATATGAACGATAGTTTCTCTTTCACGATTACATAACTTACATATTGGATTATTTACTAATCCCACTTTGAATAAAAACGAATTTGTCGTTAAAATATTTTGAACTATCCTATACTGGAACCATTGTAATTTTGTGCTTTTCGTAACCTTGAACGGATTATTATATATATTGACCCAATTCAATTCAATATCTTCAAATGATTCTTCCCATTTTCTTCTACCAGTTGATATAAGAGCATTTTTTACCATAATATTATATAGATCCTTTGTCCCTTTGACACTTTTCATGAACAATAATATATTATTGGGAATAACTGGATATACTATTTTCGTGTGATTCTCAACATTCAGCCTCGTTAAAAGTACTTTGACAGCTGAGATTACACCCTGAAATTGAAGAAAGTTTGTATTGAGCTGATATATCTCTTTAAATTCTTGAAATGTATAGAAGGAACTTGTACCAGGATCTTTTACCAAATCATTAATTATTGTTACACCTCTGTTATGCCAGGACTTGTAAAAGACTGTCTTCCCTCCAATAGTTATACTTTTATTATACCAAAGAGGTATTGTCAATGTACCTGTCAGCCTTTTTATTTTTTCTTTCACCCCCTCAGCATCAATAAATTGTTTCCATGCTTTTAAAACATCTTTCCAGAATTTATTCTTACATATTGTTCGGCATTCCTCAATAAACTCGCTACCACATGTTGATAATTTTTGTATATCAGTGTGTGATTCAAAAATAATTTGCCATTTGCATGTTTTTTTTAGCAACCGCCTTACCCAGCTAAGTTTCAATGAATCAATAAATAGTTTTACATTTACCATTTTCAGACCCCCTTCATGATAATCTTGTGTTATAATATCTCTCTTTACTTTATCTACCTTACTATTCCATAAAAAGTTAAAAAGGATTGAGTTGAGCTCTTGAAGAAATTGTTCATTTGGATTAGGTAGAGAAATAAATAGATGGTTGAATTGAGATAACAAAAGAGACTTAATTAAGGCTATTCTCCCTATGGGTGTAAGTATTCTTCTACTCCATGTCTTTATCAGTGCTTTAAGTTTAATTAACTTTTTATCAAAATTTAGTTTGGGAATTACATGCAGGTTCACATCAAATTCAATTCCAAGCAATGTGAATTTTGTTCTTCCCCATTGTAAATTTAATTCCGGTAGGAAGGTATCATCACTGTAACTTTTGCTCCCTATCCAAACAACCTGTGTTTTATCAACATTACGTTTTAACCCAGAGATGTTTGCAAAGGTGTTTAACTCAATAATGGATTCCTTTAAAGATAATTCCGAGCCATTAAGTATAAGTGTGGTATCATCAGCATACTGCGAAATTAGAATGGGAAAATTGCCTACATCTATGCCCTTAATCTTTTTGTTATTTCTTAACCTGATTCCTAGAATTTCAACACATAAAATAAAAATATATGGGGAAATCGGGTCCCCTTGACGACAGCCTCTTTTGATATGAAGAAAAGGTGACAAATTTCCCCCCTGGTTCACAGTTGCAGTAATATTACTATTAAACAATTTAACCCACTTTTGTATGCCTGGCCCAAAATTAAAATATTTCAGAACTTTATTTACAAATTTCCACGACACAGAATCAAAGGCTTTTTCGAAATCTAACATGAGTAACATACCCGGAATATATTTTTCTTCAGCATACTGCATAATATCATAAACAAGTCTTGTATTCTCCCCAATAGGGCGACCAGTAAGAAATCCTGTCTGATCTTCACATATTAATTTATCTAAAACATTTTTAATCCTACTTGCTATACATCCTGAGGCTATTTTATAAACTATATTTAGAAGGGTAATGGGTCGCCAATTTTTTAAAAACTGTCTGGGCTTATCTCCCTTAGGAATACATGTTATTACACCTTGTTTTTGGGTTACAGACAACATCTCCTTGATATATCCAAAATTTATAGACCTGACTATGAAAACCCCTAACTGTTTCCAAAAACATTTAAAAAATTCAGCTGTGAAACCATCTGTGCCAGGACCCCAAGTTAATAATCTTTTCATGTTGTACATCTGACTTAAATACATGAACATTGTGAAAGATTATCATGGTCATTCATTTCAATAAATTTGATAGCCTTCATCTCGCCATTGGAAAATATTTTGAGCCCTCTAACATTTTGGATATTCAGACATTTTTGATTTTAAAAGAATTAGTGAAGAGATTAGAATTTATATTTGTCATGCCTATAATCCCATGTGCTGTGATGACTGTGATGTGTTTTGATCTCAGAATTTGACTCAAAAAGGGGGATAGGTAGGAGGGGTGAGCAATATGAAATATTTGGAGCAAAGTAAAAAGTAAACGCAGAACATATCCAGACATCTTTTTCTTATAGCCGATAGATTAACGCAGGACAACTCCATGATATGTCATCACGGTTTTGATATGAAAGCAGATTACTGGTCTTAGCATGAAACTTTACTAACCATGTATAACACGTACCGTTAACATCAAATCAACCACGCCAACAGGTAAACAGAGTTGGCGCCAAATGGCAAATATGGGTAATATGAAAGTACAGACCTAGGAATATTTTAAACTAAATTTTGAAATAATTTATTATATTTTGAATAATCCTCAAAAATGTTCTCATGAATCATTTATTATATTTCATTCGTCCCTTTGTCAAAAATGATTCCAAATTATAAATAATTTTGACATCATATTAGTAAATTCTAAAATAATTTATGAGTTATTTTAAAATAATTTATTAATTTTTTTTCTCGCGTTGCTATCCATAATTCACTGACTGCTTCAATAATTTGGACATGCTTATTACATATCATTTATATCAATTCTTCTTTTGATTTTGAACTTACTGGTGTCGTGAAAACAAGTCCAATTAGAAAGTAGACCAGGAATGTTCCCAACAACAGCAGCTGCTTCCTCCTACCAAGCGTATTGGGGAACATATCTTGTAAGCCGCCAATGACAGTCTCGAGAAGTCCGAACTAGAGTGGAATAAATCACTATTACACTTTAAGACGGATACAATTCAAAACAATTTATTTGTGATCAATAAAATATTTACAATGTCTCAATCTACTCACAAGCAACGTACCGTGGTCAGTGACGGGGTTTAAGAATTATTTGGTGTGGGCTTCAATAATTTGCTTCTGAATATGACAATAGAAAGCTGATTCAAATGACGTAAACAATAGAATTGTGTGCATTCTGAACGATATCAAACAATGTAATATATGACCTACCTGGCTGTCGAGACCAACGGCTAACAACATCACAAAAAACAACACAGCCCACATGTTTGGGAGCGGAAGGCGAGATATGGCTTCAGGGTATACCTGGAATACCAGTCCTGGACCTGAAATAGGCAAAAGGAATACATCGCCTGTACATGTAGGTAATCTGTAGATCTGGTACGTAAAGAATTTGTTTAACAAGGTAGAACGTATCGTAGGAAGAAAGGCATTTGCATTTAGAGTTTGTTATGTAGGCCTACATTTTAATGAATTTTGCATCAATTCTAGCTCAACATATTGAGGTACCATTGATTATACTGGAAGTACAACACAAAAAGAGCGTGGAGTGTTAAAGTTGTGAAAGTTTATTTGCTGGGTTTACCGCCCGATGAACATGCAATGTCATTTTTAGGCGGGGCCTCCTTGTAGCGGTAGGAAACTGTCACTAATCAATAAACGGGAGACCAGGCATCTTCAGACCATATGCAATACCTTAGCGTCAATGACGAAATTAACAAGCTTAAACAGATGATCACCATGACGCTCACTTACTTATACTTGACTAAACCTTTATTTTGACTCATCTAATACATCATGATCTATTCAGGAGATTCAAGAAAGATTTCTGTTAAATTTTCAGTCGATGAATCCCTTTCAATTTCAGCAAAGATCATATGCTTTAAACTTCAAGTGATACGTCGAAAATAAGGCAGTGTCGCAATACGTGTATCCAACAATATCGTGGGTTTTTTTTTTCAAAATTTTCCATGGTGATCATGTCGAGCGAAATTAGTTTCGACTACACGTTTTTGTAAACCATACGCAACTGATAATTCCTCTCAATATGGTCATCCTCTTATGAGAAGAAGCAATATTTTCAAAGTAATTTTCAATGACACCAATTCACTATTTTATGTTACATAAAAAAAATACCAGATTCGGCAACTTCATCAATACTCATTCCAGATTCATGGGCTAAAAATCCGAGGATGGTGAAGACCACGAACCCACAGAAGAAATTGCTGAAACAGTCGATGGCGGTGCACAGAACTGCATCTCTGTAGAGAAACAGACATTCTGATGTCAATTACCAAACCTTCAAACTTTATTTCATATCTGTTCACAAAATCATATGTACAGAGAAAAAACCGTGTTTACAATAATGTACAAAGCAAATTTGATGCATGTGGAGTACAGAACATGAAATATTTTGAAACATGATTTTTATAAATCTACATAATTTCTTTACCCTTTTGATATTTTTTTTGTATTCATTATTTCTGAAAATTTAATAATATTTGGCAATTCGTAAACATAGTTATCTAAATATAGTTTTCTTTCTATATTCAATTAAGGACATTCAATAAAAAGTGGAATTCATCTCCGATTTCATGTGTATTGAAAAAAATAAAAAATAAATTCTATTGTGATATTCAATATTTTGCCATCAGTTTCCTCTATAAATTTATGTTCTAAATTTATACAATAACCTTCGCACATTATCATTAAATTTTAATAATTCTAAATAATTTCCAAAATCACAATTATTTCGATATATTCTATAACAAACAGATTTAAAGGAATCAAAAACTTCACCAATAAATTCCTGTAAAAGCTCTATTATTGGTTTTACAGATAGTTTTACCCATTGTGGGATGTATCCATCCTCACTTGGAATATTAATAAGATTTTAGAAGTCGGTATCATAATACACAATACCTCCTGTACCAATGAATATATTAAAATGCTCTATTATAGCACGTGTTTATCCCGTGTCTAGAAAGATGCCTTCTAATATCAACAAGGCTGACTGACACATTTAGGAAGTAATTATAAAACATCATTATATATCAACATATATCGATAAAATCTTACTGGAAACATTTGTTGTTGAATTGGTTATAGCTGGCCATGGTAAGTACACCTCCCCAGGCAGGCCCGAGTGAGTAGAACACCTGTATAGCTGCTTCTTGCCATACCTGGAAATGTTTAGTAGTCTTTTAAACTCTATTTACAACGCATGCCAGTTATCAACGAAAGTAGGTCAATCGGTCTAAGCCATGATGCAGAGCCAAATCTCTTCCTCTTAGGGGCAAAACGAGACCAAAACCTGGGTAGTATCAATATATTATATACAAAGGAAAACAGAAAGATTCGATATTAAGTTAAGTAGCATTTTACGGATCATACAATGGGGGCTATGGGTAGTTTTCTGTACCCCAGTAGCATATCAGCTTCCTGAATTAGATGCTATAATATTTGCTGACTGTCGGAGGCACATTACTGTCATTTATTATACATATGCAAAATGTTTGTTTGTTTGTTTTTGTTTAACGTCCTATTAACAGGCAGGGTCATTTAAGTACGTGCCAGGTTTTGGAGGTGGAGAAAAGCCGGAGTACCCAGGAGAAAAACCACCGGCCTACGGTCAGTACCTGGCAACTGCCCCACGTAGATTTCGAACTCGCAACCCAGAGGTGGAGGGGTAGTGTTTAAGTGTCAGGACACCTTAACCACTCGGCCACCGCGGCTCATACAAAATGTACTTTATCATTATCACGATTTCCGTGACAGATATATACTATTTACGGAAAGCCTAACAAAACAAGGTTCCATCGGAAAGTCGACAATATCATCTTATTAGGACATGTATATATATATATATATATATATACTTGTGCAATATGAAATCAAATGTATCCTTTGCTTGCTTATATGCCAGGCGGTTCCTAGAATACCTAGATAAAATTAGCTTAGCCAGGCTTTAACCAATTTGCATCGCGGGTGCCACCGACAAAGCAGGACACCTGGTCTTATTTATCCTGTAGATTTTTAAGGGTCTGCATTTCATATATATATATATATATTTGTTTTAATGTCAGTATTCTCTGATGCTTTAGTGATACCTTGACAGTGAGCAGCCTTGAGAAGTCCGGCCGTAAGTAGTACAACACTCCATCAACGGATCCTTCCAGAGACAGACTACGGACCAGGATGATCGCCAGGAGTAAGTATGGTAGCAATGCTGTCACGTAGGCCACCTAGAGTCACAATGAATAAAGGACAATACTATCTCTTCTAAATTATATAATGAATATCAATATCCTGATAAAGATTTGCCAGACTATAGCGTAATTTCTTCAGGCTTTTGGACACGTTCAATCATGATTTTATTTTTCAAAATTGATTATACTGTTAATTAATTAGTTCATTGTGTACAATGAACAAGCCCCCCTTCTTGAGAACACAATATTGTTTGGGGCTTAAAACAGGGCTCCCCAACTCTGGCAACCCCTATCTACCATAGATTAGATAAATATTCATACTAAGTCGTAAGTATAATATATATATATACATATTAATATTTCTATTGCTGGGAGGAAGGCATATATATAACGTTAAAAATAAACTAAAATAAAATCAGCAAATTAATAATAATGATAAAAATACAAAAAATACACCAGTAGATTCAATATGGTTGCTTTAGATATTAATTAAAGTAGCTGACTATTATTTAAGGATTAACATCAATTATTTTTTCTGTTATACAGTCATAACAGAAAAAACTGGAGTGTACTCAAATAAACCGCGAAGCGGTTTATGAAGAGAGTACACTCCAGTTTTTTATGTTATGACTGTATAACAGAAAAAATAATTAATGTTAATTCTTATAATTTAATTTCGTCTTATACACACCAAGATATTTCACTTTCTTTGGCGAACTCTTTTCTGTGATAAATTATTACGCAACGTCATCTGCCAATCAAAAATGACGTTACATTTCGCAACGTCAACAATTTTGTTATGGAGGTATAACAAAATTATTTCAGCCAATGAAAATGCGTGTTTCATACAAAATTAAATTATTGTAAATATGTCATTCTTAATCCAAAACAATAATAAAAATATTCTCACCTTTCCGACTGATTGTACCCCTTTCCACACGCACATAAACATTAATATGTAAGATACCAATATTGAGAGCACTAGATGCCATTGAGGCGTTCCAAGGCTTTCCAGTCCATGTGACATAGCCGTTACTCGATATCTGAGATATATCAATACATCAATAAATCAATAAATCAATAATGAATTTAAACTGTTCATAAGGAGACAATATAATAAACAAACTGGGCTTGCATCATATCTTGACGTCTCAAGCCGAGTATCAAAATATATTCCGCCAACATTCATTCCTCATTATCTCTGACGTCATAAGCTTTGGCGTGTATCATATCTTGACGTCTCAAGCCGAGTATCAAAATATATTCCGCCAACATTCATTCCTAATTATCTCTGACGTCATAAACATGTCTGACGTCATAAACGTGAAAATTACTTTACGTGGGATTAATATAGCAAAAAGACCAATTTGAAACAACCAGTAATATCATACATATAATGTACAAGTCAGTAGTCAAATCACTATGGAAACAATATAGTTGAAATCATTACCTCCAAAATTCAGTCGACGCTGTCTGAAATGACCGGGAAATCATCATTGTTGCGTTTGTGGTATTGTTGTGATACGAGATATTCGTCGTGGCGTTGGTAAGTGCTTCAGGCAAGTTAGAGCGAAAAACCACACAATTTTCAGTATTCCATTCATTGTCACACGAGGCCCAGGGTTGAGAGGGGGAAAAGGAGGAGAAGAGATAGTACATGATCCATGCTAATACTGGACCATAGTACAGGGAGGCAACGAAGGATATACTTGTCATACAGAATCCCAGGCCTGAAAAACAACATTTATTTTTTATTATAAAAAGTTTTTGATACCTTTGTGATATATATAGACCTATTGTTCTTGAAAATTCAATGAAAATGCATGAAATAAACAGTTAACTGAGAGAACGTTGAATACTTTCCATGTGCCTGTTTTAAACCAATCATAAATTTTTGACAGTAAATACTAATAAGAGGTTTAACACAAAGTATGGCCTTAGTCTCGTTAAATACAACTATCTTAAAGGAGGGTCTTTTTTTCGTTAAATACATCTTTCTTAAAGTATAGTATTTATCTCATTAAATACAACTACTTTAAAATATGGCCTTTATTTCGATAAATATAACTTTGTTAAAGTATGGTCTTTATTTCGTTGAATACAACTATTGTAAAGTATGATATTTGTTTCGTAAAATACAAATATCGTAAAGTATGGTCTTTATTTCGTTAAATGTACGGCTGTGCCTTGTTTGGTACAATTATCTTAAGTATGGCCCTTGTGTCGTTAAATACAGATATCTTAAAGTATTGTTTTTATTTCGTTTGAATTAGCAATATTGAGGTATGGTCTTTATTTCGTTAAATACAACTATTGTAAAGTATGACCTTTATTTCGTTAAATACAACTATCTTAAATTATGGCCTTTATTTCGTTAAATACAACTTTCTTAAATTGCGGTCTTTATTTCGTTAATACTGCTATCTTAAAGTATTGTATTTATCTCGCTAAATACAACTATCTTAATGTATGGCCCTTATTTCGTTAAATAAACCTATATTTAAGTATGGTATTTATATCGCTTAATAATCTTAATGTATAGAATTCGTCTTGTTTGATACAACTATCTTATAGTATGGCTTACGTCTCGTTTAATACAACTGTCCACGATATAGGAATTGCCATTGCGCAATCGCATGAAGACAAGTTTCTCACGGCGATTTGCTCCATTTAAAGCAGATATACTGATTCCTATTAAGAAGTGGATCTGGTTGTATCTGTTCCATTAGGATTCTGTTAAGCTTAAACCACTCCTGTTTTATTTAACAACACCCAGCTATGTAATGGAGGTTAAAATTGTAAACATGACCCTATATTTTAGCTTTACTGCCCGATGATCCCTGGTGCGGCGTCTATCGTAAATATTCCGCTTCAAAATTATTCTCCTTAACAAATAGACTAACAGTCTGGATGCTAGGCACGAGGTTCGTGTGATAAAGATATGACAAGTTCGTGTAAAAAAACATACTCTTGGCGCTCTGCCAAGTTCTATTCAGAGGGGCCAATTGCGCTCCAATGTGGAATTGAGATGCCATTGTTTAAACTGGCCATTAAGAGACTTCTTTAGATTGACCAGGAAATCCGAGAACATAATTTATAGCCTATAAGAGCTGATAACAAATCAATGACTTTGACTCAACCCCAACCTCACATTGGTTAATGTTATGAAATCTTAATATTTATTTTCCTCATTAAGCTGGGATGAAGGCGTCCGGAATTTCTTTATATGAACAAAATTGGTCAATTTCGGTTCCCTGTCATCCGAGTATGATACTGATGCAATGTCGTGACCCTTAGCCGTTTCTTCATTGAGCAGTTGCAAAATGGGAAAAGTTGCAACAAGATAATCATTTTATCAGGTGAACAAATGAATGACGGAATGAATGCAAAATTGAAGCTATTGAAACTTTAAAAAGATTCAAATATCTAGCCCAAATTCTAAGGACTGTTCAAGATTTACCTTTGAACAAAGGGCATATACACCAAACTGTCAGTGGCGTTTTCCCTGAAAACTGACCGAGGCAGAGCTCCAGGAAGTACAAAGGAAATCCACATATCAACATGCACACAAAGAACGGTATAAGGAAGGCTCCTGGAAGAAAAGATGTCAGTCAATTGATTTCAACTACATTTGTAATTGATAAATATCACATAATCTGTTTTTGTTTTTGTTTTTGGGCGTATGTGAAACCTTCAATACATAAAACAACGCTAGAAAACACTCAAAGGGCCTCGTCATTAGTTTGAGGAATGAGATAGATATGTCCAAATTTATCATTGCTTATAAGACCACGCTAAATAGCTAGATATCCGTCGTTCTGGTTTGAATTAAATTTACGGAATGGCAAAGTTTTAAGAGACAAAATGCAAGAGATACAACAGTTTTGTTGACAAAAAAAAATAATAAAAAATAATAATAATAAAAAAAAACAAAAAAACAAAAAAAAAACCCAAAAATATAGCTAGCATCTTCATAGAAATGTAAAATATAGAACGACATCCATTCACGTAGTGCAAAACCCTAGATCATTTACGCCTAGTAGTAATGATAATGTAATAATATACGAGCGCGAGATCTCGAGACTAGTGTGATGCAATCATATGTGAGAAGATCTGTCTATTGTGACACATTTTCGGGAAATATGTATATTACTATGGGAGGGTTGGTTATATTAGTCAATTAAAAGTGGTTCGAGTAATCCACTGTTATTCACAAACAACTCTAAGGATGCTGTCAGGACTAAGCGATCCGTAAGGTGGATAAAGAGTATTCAAGTAATCCAGGTTTGAGTAATTGGGAGATACACTGTATAAATCCAACTTACCACCGCCATTTCCTCATACACAGATAAGGGAATCTCCAAACCACGCCCAACCCAACTGTATAGCCAATCAGCGACAAGATATATTCTGATTTCCGCGCCCACTTCTCTCGCTTGCCAATTGTCGCGGCACTGGAATGGTTAACGCTAACGTATGTTTTTAGCTCCATCATAAGGTCTAATAATTGGCAGCTGTATCGACTCCTGACTGTTATAGTGAATCATGTGACGCTTTTGAATATATTCAAATCTGAAAATAGAATATTTACAGACATAAATAATACATGTACATGTATAGTATGTTATTAATATAACGTGTTGCGAAATAGAAACACTTCCGGATGAACAAGATAACGCACATCTACCCACCTCTTCCTTCAAAAAAAAAAGTACAGGGGAGGTTTGGAGGGGGGAGGGGGTAGGGGGAGGGGGGCAGCAGCTGTGGACACTAGGGTTTTTCTCCATGTACTCTGACTCCGGTTTCCTCAGTACGACTTTTTCAATCTGGGCAAAAAAGAGAGGTAGATTTCACTTTTTTGCAACTGCTGTGAATTGAATAGATATATAAATAACCTCACACAACAACCAGGCCATGCAGACACATGCAGGGAAGACGGTGATATGCTGTATCTCATAGTAGGTATACTGTAAGTGGAATTCATGGAAAAAGGGGAATGAGGCTGTTCCCTTGTAGTGGAACTGAACTGGACTGAACATCGGTGGCCAGGTAGCTCATTGTCAGAGCTTCCAACAGGAGTTCGCAGGTCGCGGGTTTGAGTCTCTTTGAGGAAGGTTTTGGGTTCTGTCCCCTGACAAAGAAATACCAGTGTCTATTTAAGCATTAAACTGTTACCAAATGGTAGTATACAGTCGATACGAATACAATTTGGGTGACAGATAAATAGAAGTAAATAGAAGCCATACATGAAATATTTATCTGTCATCCAAATTGTATTCATATCGACTGTATACTACCATTTGGTAACAGTTCAATGGTTATATTTACATTCATAAAGATGTTTTATTTACTGTACATTATGACTCGTTTAAATTTGCCGCTTACCCTATCACTGACGTCATCTAGTTCAAATACCGGAACAGCCGAAATTTCCAGAAGGAATAATGTAGTCCCTCGTGTCGTTATTAAAAGCAAACACATACAATAGTTTTGCACAAATTTGACTTTATTTTCTATTGCATATACGTTTGTAGATATCGTCAAATTATTCACAATTGTATAATTTCTGATTGTTTAAAATCCAAGCCGTTTGTCGGCGCAATGCTGTACGGTTAACATTTAGAAGTGATGCGGCTTTGAACGGGTATTGCACAGGATAGACTCGATTCCTCGGAAACAGTTTCCATCGACTGGAATTACGTTATTTTCAGAAGAATATCAGTTCTTAAATTCTAAATGAAAGTCGTCTTGACAGTATGTGAAAACGATTTCAGGAATATTTCGTTCGAAAAAGATTCAAGTCTATCCAGTCACATCTTAGCAGACGATTTTCAACTTCACAGGGTCTCGATTTTGTAAGGTAGGCCTTTGACTTCAGTGAATAACCACAAAACTAAAATCCAATATGTATACTCTCAGTACACAACTGGAAACCATGTCGATACTCCCGATTTTTTTTCACATGATTTGTTTTTACATAAATATGTTAATGTGTAACCTATAAAAACAAAAGAAACTAAAATGACCCTAAAAGGTTGAAGTGATGATTTCAATCTCCCGATTGTAAATTCATTTTCCATTCCAATTTCAAAATAATTGTGTTGACATATACTTTATGACAAAAGGATTGGACATCAGACAGATTTTATTTAAGTCCTCTCCAAAACAGAGTAGCACAGTGGTACTATACAAAGTACATTCAACAAACAACATATCTAGTCCTTAGACAAAGATTACAGTGAAGTCCATTTCTGGATAGTAACATACCTGCTTCCCATAAGTTATCATGATTTTCGTGACAGTCCGCCGACAAGCGACGGAAAAAATTACAATACAAAGCTATGTTTATGGTCTACATCATGATTTCATTTGGAAATATTATACTTGTGGGTTGGAGAAGAAGACGTTTGCGCTTCGAAACGCTTGATGTTATTATCCTCGTCCTATTCCAAGTTTCTTTCAAATTGTGCTCTCGTTTGATTATAGTTTAAACTATAGTTTGGTTATTATGACGTTGTTTTGTTGTTATTATTATCACAATTGTTTTTGGTGTTAATACTGCTTGTTGTTGTTGATATAGTTGTTGATGTTGTTTTATAACGGAAAACAATACAAACCCAATCCTTAGTCCACAAAAGAGCCAACCTTACAATTATTGTGTTTGATGAGACACAGTTTTAGGTAGAAGCTACACGTCAGACAACTTCAGAGGCTGGATAAGGAACTGTTAATCCAAAAATAGTAAACGAAAAATGTCAGCACAAGACGTATATACCCAAAATAATTTAAACTGATATTTAGAACTTACTGTTCGCTCCCGACACAGATCTTCAAGATGGCTCTACTATTTTTCCACCAGGAATATGATCGTCTGGAAAATCATGAATATACAATTATTGCCCTTGTACAACCGAGCCTATGACAATAAAGAGAGTTTGAAATGCGTGACTCCTCCCCAATCATATTGATATATTACGTATCTAATTTCTATTTTCTGGTTACAAGATATCAGGCTATGCAGGCTTTGTAATGTTACGTTTCAAGATACAATGTGATTCTAAGGGGAACAAAGGGGATTTGCCCACGAACCCATTTTTTGCCAACAATGATGAAAGATTTGAATCGTATTTCGTTCGGAGGTCATACAAATAATCAATTCTGATTGTCGTATTTTGTGATACCTCCTGAAAAGACCAGTCTCAATTTTCTTTACCTTTGGATTTCCCCCATTGTGGCCCCTAACGTCCCTGGGGAACGAACGAACGAACAGCTGTATCATCATTATTCATTTCATTTATGCATGATATTCAATATTCTGCTGTATGTTAAGCTACCACTTAAAATGTGTAGTCATGCTGCATGTATTAATAGTCATATAATATAGTCTTGAATTTCAAACACGAAAAAAATATCTATAAATTTGCAAAAGTAGTCCTGTAATATACCAACATGTTTGTTTGGACATGTAGTTTCTTCAATTTAGAAATAATTCGCTGTAGATGCTAACAGTTTCTTTTATAGAGATAATTTGTGATAACATGTAGCGTGGAATAATTGTAAGTCATACAAATTATCAAACCTGAAAAATAGTGTGCTGTTATGCTCAAAAGTGTCTATAACAGAGGATAGGGGCATTTGTTTGACGTGGGTCCATTTTTATCTTTCAATATATGTAAATGTATAACTAACTGTGTAACATGTAATGGTTGACCCTTTGATGATGACATTTCCCTTTATTATATAATTGATAATTAACAAAACAAAATTACACTGAAACAAAGTAGTGATCTGAGTAATACAGAAATAGGGGCAAAATTGTATATTATATTTAATCCACTGAAAACAAATTCTTAAACACTTATCAACCTCGACATTTTCTTTGCTGATGATACGGTTAGTTTTGTCTTAGTTTACTAACAGTTAGGTCTAACTTTTAGCAGTGATGGCAAATGTACTCACCATATTAACTATATTTAA